>NC_080741.1:26321575-26624605 GCF_020826845.1 Diceros bicornis minor
CTAGGTCTTCTTTCTTTCATTAACAAAATTTAATGTTTTTATAAAAGAAACGGAGATATGCTAAATTTATATGAAAACAGGCAAGTAGATCTCTAGAGGGCACAAGTAGAATTGGTATGTGGGTATCTTCATTAGGTACTTTAGCTCTGAGTAACTGAAAACCAGACAAACATTGGCTTAAAATAAGAGAACCTTTAGTGTACACTTAAAACTCATTTGGACGCAGTGATTCCAGGACTGGTTAGGAAGCTCAGTAACGTCACCAAGGACTCATTCTCTTTTCTTTCTCCCCCTCTGTCCTTCTCACCATGTTTGTTAGCTATGGACCTCAAGGTTTTTGCCTCATGGTTGACAGGAGGCTACGACCATTCCGGACATCTCATCATACCTATGTTACCAAAGTAGGAAACACAGAAGGAAACGAAACAGATATCTACTCTACATTTGCATCTTTTTTGTTTTTTTTTGTAGCCATGGAAGATAACTTGTCACAGAAACTTCCTCCATTCAGTAGATTTTTCCTTACAGGTCGCTGGTCAGGAATAGGTTACATGCTACACTTTAAGGGAAGTGGGATTACTGTGATGGCTTAGACCAATCAGTTCACATTGTGGAGCTGAGAGTATTGTCATTCAAAATAAAAGTAAGGGTCTATTAGCTAGAGAATAGTTGCTATGAAGGGAATCAACAGTCTGTTAGAAGGGTTGTTCTGGATGAGGTTTCAATATAAATACATCCCCTTTATGGGTTTTAAGCTATTTCTTTCAGGGAGCTGCTTCTCACAGTCAGTATTTTACAGGATTTACAGTATTTTACAGTTTTAAAACCAGTGTCATTCTTGACAAATTCCATTTGAATCTGGCAAAACTTTTAAAGTTTGAAAAGTACTTCTTCCTTTACCAGTAACTTAAACACATATTTTAGGAGACACACTGCCCAAAGCCTAGTAGAAAACAACATCAGTAATAAAGGCACAAGTGTTAACAGTGAATAATGACATTGTATATCTGTTTATTGGCTTTTCTTATCAAGATGTGTTCATATAGATTTGTCTCATTTCGTCTGTACAACTACATGCAAGTGGTAACTATTTTTTCAGTTTACCAATGGAAAAGTTGAGATACACAAAGTTTAAATTACTTTTCAAGGCTACACAGTAAGTCAGGGCAAGAGCCAGGTCTAGAAAGAACCTCTTAACTATAGTGCCCTTTCTATGATTTTCTAAAGCCTTCAGATACCAAATCTATTCTTTGCCCTATTTATCCAACAATCTTCCTCCATGGGGCTCAAAGTGGTATCCATAAATATGGAGCTATAGAAATGTTTCTTCAACCAGGATCAGTGATGATTTTAATATCGTGATGGTGAATAGATATTATGTCATTTTGACGATGCTCTGGGTCTTCCAGTGGGATTCGTTTGCCTTCTAAAGCATCTACTATCAGAAACGCCTTGCATACTCATTTGCAGTAGAATTTTAAGGGGTTGTAGAAATTCTTGGGTCTTATTACAGAATCCGAAAGAGGCAAGTGTAAGCACTACGCCAGTACCATTTCTAAAATCCCTTCTTTCACTGCCACTGCTTCATATAACACCAGTGTGAAGTGCCCTATACATTCTAGGTTTTGTTTTGTGAGGGATGTGATAGAAATATAGATTATACAGCAAGAAAAACACTGGATTTAGAGCCAGACAATTTCGGTTTACATCTTCACTGTGATTTTCCTGAGCGACTTGGGCAGGTCTGTTGGCCTCTATCAGGCTTATTTTCCTCAACCATTTCATGGGAAAGACCATGATGATGAAGAGAAGGAGGAGGAGGAGGATTTTTGACATTTCAGGTTGTTTGGGAAGTTGAAAAGTTTGTGAATGTGATTGTCAAAATGATTTTATTTTTCCTCACAATTTTCATTGTATTATTTCATCCTCGGTATCTTATTCCTGAATTCGTGAATTTGAAATCAAGCTCTGGTTTTATGTATCCTAGGCCACGTGCAGTACTCTTCCAAGGGCTGTCTCTTTATGAGAAAAACCTCTCATGCCCCTGTTCCTTAGTTCAGTTCTCTTGGTTTGTATAACTCAGGGTTTCTCAGCCTCGGCACTATTGATATTTTGGACCAGATAATTCTTACTTGTGGGGAGCTGTCCTGTCCATTGTAGGGTGTTTCTCAGTATCTTTAGCCTCTACCCACTAGATATCACAGCAACCTACCCCACCCCATCACAGTTATGATGATCAAAAAAGTCTTCAGACGTTGGCACGTGTCCCCTGGGAGGGCGGGCCAGGGAGAGGAGAGGAGAGTAAAATTGCCTCCAGCTGAGAAAACACTGATCTAACTTTATGATCCATATTTTCCTCTGCCACATTCAGAAGACTTGTATTTGTTTAATTTAACTTCAATAATGTAAAATATGAGGTATATTTGAACAACTTTTGGTACAAAACTAATGAATGAGACTTTTAAATTATTTTATAATTCAAGACACTTTATGAAATTATGCACGTTGTGCTTTGGAAGTACAACATAATTGAGTTTTAAAATAACTAATCAAATTTTTCCAAACAGGCAAGCTGTATCCATTTACATCAGAAGTTTTCTTTAAAGGAATATGTACTTTGGTAATCACAGTATAGAGATCTAAATTTTTTACATTGCAAAAAGGAAATCCTCCTTATGTAGACTTCACTAACATGACAGATGACATTAAACCATGACCACTTTTATTTGTACTGCAAATGAGATTATAACATGGAAGATATTTAAATGACATATACATTGATTTTAACATTTTTGAAAATTAAAATTAGTGTAGATTTAATAAGAAAATGTACTTGACAATCTAGATGTCCTGAAAAAGGGACTATAAAATATTCATGAGAGAAAAAATTAAACTAAATTAATTTAGCAGTTATCTTGACTCTCGTAGAGCAAAGCCCTTTTAGTACCCAGAGACTTTAATTCCCCTTGTCACAGACAGATGATAAATTCATTGTTTGACATGGTAAATAGGCCCACTCAGTTGATCTATCTGAGGCCTCTGTAGCTCTGACATATTGAAAAACCTTCTCTCCCCGAACTTTATACAAATAGGAAAAAATTCTGTTTGGTCAGGGAGGTCAAAATGGCCAAAGGAAGTGACTACAAAATGATTCACTTAGTATTTGTTATGTAGCCTCACCAGAAGGAACATTTGTCTTCAAAAGCCTTTATAAAATATGGTCACACATTGGATAATGACTGAGAAGTGTATCATTAGGCGATTTCATCATTGTGCAAACGTCATAGAGTATACTTACACAGACCTAGATGGTGCAGCCTACTACACACCTAGGCTATATGGTACTAATCTTATGGGACCACGGTTGTATATGTGGTCCGTCGTTGATTGAAACGTCATTATGGGGCACATGACTATACTTACTAGGGAATGTTTTGAATGAGATGGCCAGCGGGGCAGTGTATGGGAATTTTGAATATGGATATCTTGATTTGTTAGCTCTGGTCCCATCTCTACATATCTTGCTCTAAAAAGGAAGTGTCATGTCACCAGCTTATGCCTGTGGCTCTGGCCTAACTTTAAACAAAGAGAAATCGTTTGTGTTTTTGTTTCTAGAATTTATTCTTTTTTCCCTCAAACTTGTAGAAATCAGAAGGTTACCTTATAATAACCTTCTAGATACTATGTAGGTTGGGATAGTGCAGATGGATTAGGGAAAAAAAAGTGTACGGATCAAAATTTGAATCTGGGAATGGGCCTGGAATGACATTTTGAGGGACTAGGGCCTTTTCACCCATGAATCTTCCATGCTTAAGGTTCTCTGAGATCGTCTCTCTCTTATTTCACGAACATATACTTTAGCTGGTTGAAAGACCTTGCCATACTTTCTTTCTATAGGTGAGTTTCTCCATCAGGAAGTCATCCATAATTTCTTTCTCAGCTTTCCCAGATACTGGTGCTCGAGAACACTGGTGAGTCTTTAGTGGACCACTTACCTTTCTCTACCTTTGAGTCCTTTAGTCAGGCTTTGAGTCCTTAGTTTCCTCTTACCATCAGAAAAAAATCAATTATAGATTGCTGGTTGTCTGGAGGTAGGGGCTAGGGTGGAAGCAAAGAGTAACTGTAAGAGCAATGAAAAGCCACCGAAGGCTTTTAAAGCAATTCTGTGTCTTACAGTTTTATTAATAAATAAGATTACTTTGGCTACTCCCTGGAGATGGATGTGAAAGGATCAAAATGTATGTGTGAGAGACATGTTAAACTATTTCAGTTGTCCAGGTGAGAGATAATGGTGGACGAGGATGATGATAGCAGAATATGTAAACAATGAAAATATTCAAGAAATATGTTGTAAAACCAATAGGACCTTCGAGATTTGATGTAGTGTATGAGAAAGTATGAAATCAAAGATGGCGCCTGAGTTTTTGACTTGAGTAACAGGATGGTTCATGTACCATTTGACATAAGTAACCCTGGAGAAGGAACACACTTAAAAAGAAAGAATTAGAGCTTAAGTTTTAGATGTATTAATTTTGACAAGCCATGAAAAGTATGTGGTTGGATATGTGTCTGGAGCAGAGAGGAGAGAATCACTGTATTTGATGGGGTGGTATGCTTAATCCCCTGTAACTTTTTATTACTCTTTTTGTGAATAAGGGCATTTAGTGAGGCAAAGTTGGCTCTTTAATTTGACCTTCTTTTACCTTTCTGCTCATGAGCATAATCAAAAAAGGAAATCCTTCTCTGATTGGCATTGGTGCTCCTGTTCTGTTGATGATAGCAATGTTTGTCTTCATGGCAAATGGGGTGTCAACCTGGTTATCTCAGATCAGAAGACTCTTTCGTAGTTTAATCTCAAAGCTAAAAAAAGATTAATGGGAAATGTCATAGTGATACATCCCATGCTTAGAATCCAATAATTTCATTTTAATCAGCTGCACATTATTGGTAACACTGAAACATAGCTTTGCTTGCTTTTCAAAGATACCATGACCTTGCACAGCTGTATGCAGTGAATAAAATAATCTGGATCTATTTACTGCATTTTATTAGAACTATTGATATTTTCTCTCTCTCTCTCTTTTAAAGAGAATATTAGTGCCTTTAAATTATCCACAGACTATCACACAGTAAAATAAAACAAAAGAAAACTTTACTTAAGGGATTGTCTAAGAATCAGTCAGTTTTGCATAATCTAGTGAGTATATGTGATTCCAGAATGCTCTATCAAACTGACTTTTACCACTTTGTATTTTCTTTCTTCTCAAAATCCAAACTACATTTTGGGAGGTGGAATTTCATGTTGACAGCTCAATATAAAATCCTAATTCATTTTGGATAATTTGGAAATGAAATTGAAGAGTATCATTTGCTAACAATAATTTACACTGCAAGATTTATTTTGCATAATATATTTTTATGAAAATATCAGAATTCAGAAGGGAAGATATCTGGCATCTTCTCCTGCATAATGTATCATCTCTGAATATTTTCTTTAGTATGTTTTGAATTCCTTAGGCTTGGAAGGATTATTACTGTAAAAGTAATTTTAACATTCTCTTTGATAAAATGCAAAGGCAAAGAGAACAATCAGTCTATTGTCAGAACACGTAATCATATGGTTCAAGTTAAAGAAACAAAAGGAGTTTGACTTTCAAGCAATTGGAAAGTATTTTAGAACTTAATTAGCCAAGCATTTTCATTTTTCAAACAGCAAGTGTTTGTGTGTTTTAAACAAGTGACACAATCTCACTACTATTTTGATATATGCTATTTGAAGCTCTGTCTCCTCTTCCTTCTTGTATCAGGAAGTAGAATATAATTTATTCGGATGGAATGGTTTGATGATTTGATAGAATCAACGTGAATAGAAAGAGAGTTGGGCAGAATTTGAAAACTACAACTTATCTCTAACCTAAGACTTAAAATAACTCTGTTTTCCCTCAACTATTTGTTTTTCATTTAAATCTTTTTTAATTTAATTTTTTTTTTTTTGTGAGGAAGATCGGTCCTGAGCTAACATCCATGCTAATCCTCTTTCTGCTGAGGAAGACAGGCTCTGAGCTAACATCTATTGCCAATCCTCCTCCTTTTTTACCCCTTTTTCTCCCCAAAGCCCCAGTAGATAGTTGTATGTCATAGTTGCACATGCTGAGACGCGGCCTCAGCATGGCGGAACAAGTGATGCGTCAGTGTGCGCCCAGGATCTGAACCCGGGCTGCCAGTAGTGGAGCAAACGCACTTAACTGCTGAGCCACGGGGGCGGCTCCTCCCTCAACTATTTTTACTCGTCAATAACATTTTGAAATATATTATTAATAATAATCAAACCTTGTGATAGGAGAGGATGATTCACCTGCTATGCACTCGGGTAGGCTGCAACCTTCAGCTTTCTTGTGGTAAAAATGCCAAAAGTAAGTTCTGTGTGCCTAAAACCTATGGTGGATTTCTGCATTTTGCCTAGCCTTGGAGTTCTCAGCTTTCGTTGATGTGAAATCATCAAAAATGATTTTCAAATATATTGGTGGAGACTGAAAAGGAAAGATGATGTAATTTGAACTGAATCCAGTTTATTCCCTGAAAGGAAATGCTAAAGTGCTTCAAGATCAACATCAGGAAGAACTATGTTTGAAACCTATATTTTGTACACATTAGATGTGTGATGTTGGGCAAGTTATTTAACCTTTTGAGCTTCAGTTTCCTCATCTGTAAAGCAATGCCCATTTTATAAGGTTAATGAAATAATACAGTGCCTGGAATAGTGCAAGAGCCTAAGAAATATTTAATAATAATAATTATTATGTCTCTAGCTTGCTCAACCTTTGTACTGATTTTTATCTAACCCAAGCTAAACCATTGTAAATAGTTTGCATCCAGGAGAAAACTCACAGTTTGTTGAGCTGAAGATGATATATTTCTGCCAGGCTTATGGACTCATTGTTCTATAAGTTTTTTAAAGTATTTTAAAATTGAATTTATAAGATTATAGAGTGAGAAGGACCCATTGAACATGTGGTCCAAATACTTATGTACTATTAAAGAATTTGAGTTGAAGCTTCCTCAAAGACACACAACTACTTAAAAGCAGAGCTATTATTATACACAGGTCTTCTGATTCCCAGTCAAGTGTTCATTTGTTATTACACACTGCTTCATAAAGTCTGAGAGGATTTGAGAAGTAGGTTAATATAGGAAAGTGTGAATGTCTAAGTTTGACCTGCCTCACAAATTCACGTTGCAAATAATGTCATTCAGAAGAAAACTAGCTCCGGTACCTAATTGCCAGATGAGCAGAAGTCTAGTAATTCCCTCTTAGGGCTCCCTCTCTCCCCTCTGACATATCCGAGAAAGAAGGGGTTCTGCCTGCTCACATATCTGAGCAGACCAGAGAGAACCTCTAGTTTCGTCAGTCTAACTTGCCCTTGCTTCTCACTGCCGGATAGCGCCTGTGTGGACAGTAGAATGTGATACAGTCCAACAGGTGCTGCTTGTCCTCTTCTGGTCCAGAATCCCTAAGGGAGGACCATCCAGGGCCAGGAGTTTTTAAGAGAACACCATCCCTTAAGAGAACACCATCCCATTCTCTTGGTTCCCAGTTAGCCCTGAGGGATGCTAGCTTATGTTTCAAAGAAGGTGATTCTTCATGCTCAGCAACCTGTGTTCCTCAAGCAGCCATTCCCCACGACGCCGGCTCGTCCACGTGCAGAGCTGTGGTTTTCCTTTTCCTCCCTGAGATCCACAGGGCAGAAGCCCACCATTTTCTCTTTTCAATCCCGGAAACGAAAGAGTTTATAATATACTTCCGAGACAAGAGAACTACCCATTCATGCTTCAGTTGCTAGCTACCTCAATTGTCTCCAAGTGGCTGTGCATGATTTCGTCTTTGGGAAGGGGACTGATTCCGGAGACACACCCTCCTCTGGAGATGAAGGTGACTTTCTGGCACCTCTCTTAAAAGGAGAGAAAGAGTGAATAACACTGACCTTGGCAAAGAGAAGACCCTTTATCAATACTTTTTGAATGAGTACATAAAAAACGCTAAATATGAAGTCTGTATCAGAGCATCCAAGTGATGCAGCTATAAAACAAAAAATTTTATTATATTTATTATATACATTTATAATTTTAAGAATTTTTTTGTCTCAAGTCTTTGTTTTTTCTCTGGTTAATCTCTAAGTGTGTGGGAAGACTTGCCAGTGAATCTGCAGTATGATCCTTTTCTAAACTGAATTTCTAACTATATAATCTATATTCTAAATGTAAAATATATGTGTATCTATATACATACGTGTGTGTGTGTTTTATAAACATATTTACACTATTTTGATTTAATAATGATTTAGAGGCTTTGGGTTCTTGTAATATTTTTATTTTGGCCACATTCATAAAAAATATAAGTACAAATGCAAAATAAACCCATGATCTAGCCATTATCTAGTTGCAGCTTTAAAACATGCTGTACTTGATAAGCTTCCAGATTTGTTTTAATGGCAGAGTCTCATCTATGCAGCCAATTTGGATCGTAAAGCAATTCCTATTTCAAGTGTTTGGCCCATAAAGGGAATACAGTAGATGGTTGTGGGTCACACTTAGTCACACGGTTTGTGTCTCTTGTCAGACGACATTGAGAATTGTCTGGAGGAACTGTTATATTCTTTCTGGACCTGTGCTTCCCTGGAAAAGAATGTGGCTATTTGAGAGATTTATTCCAGGCAGGAGGCTGCATAAATGAGGAATTAATGTTATTGTTGTTACTGTTATTATTTAGTTTGTGTCTGGAGTTGGTATTGGAGGTGAGATGCAGGTGCTAATTGTTTCTGGATGGATGGAGATTAGCTCTGAATATTTTCACAGACCTTCCTTGACCAAAGATGCCTTGATAGAGGTGACAAATATTCACTCAGTGTCAATTCAAAGCTTAGAAACTCACAAACAAATATGATCTCCCAAAAGAGGCAGATTTTTTGTGAAACCAAACCAAAATTCCAAACTTGTAACATCAGCTTTTGGTGTGAGGTTTGGATTCTCTTCAGTTAATTTTTGAGTGCCGAGGAACGTTTCCTGTAAATATGTTCCACAATTTGTTTTCAAAATGAATTTTTAACAATACCCTAGAAATTTCAGGAATACCCGAATTTTGAAGAAAAAATCTAATTGGGGATAGAATAGAAAAATAATTTAGAGAGCTACTTAGGATTATAAAAGCAATTTTGAAGTATTATTTAACAAAAAAAGAAAAACAGAGAAGAAATTGAGGAAACAAGACTAATTTTGTATTCCAAGATCTGGATTTGGAAATTAAGTGAAGGTCCGGTTGTAACCCCAACCATCATTTTTATTCCGGTTCCTGGTAGGCATGTCTTTGTGTGCTGGTTCCAAGATTTACGATTGGGATATGAGGGAAGATGAGGATGAGGAGCCTTCTCCTGGGTCTCCAATTCAGCATTTTATCAGAGTTCTGCATTGGTTAATTGGGTCCTCTCGTACAATCGTTACCCAAGTGGTATTTTGGTTCTCATCCTGTTATTGTGTCCATAATTCCTGTGGGAGCACTCTTCTGGGAAAGGTGTACTTTGGCTTTAGGACAGGATTCAGGAATTTATGGGTCCTTAGATTTTTCCTTAATACTAAGTCTCACTCCTACTCATTAATATTAATCTATTTTCTGTTCACCTATTTTTTTCTCATCATCTCCATAAATGGCTCTCCCTAAAATCCCAAGTTTTTCTCATATCTCTAGTGTTTCCTTTCAAACTGGAATTTCTTCTCTATCTTCCAACATTTGAAGATTTCTCATCCCTGAAAAAACAATAATAACTCAATGTCCTTCATTTAACTTGATGTCCTTCCTTTCTACTCTCATTTCTGTTGTCTCTTAGCTGCACTTCTCAGACAGGATTTCTCTAATGATGACCCTTTCCTACCATTGACTTTATCCTTATTAAGCCCCTTGATCTGATTATCAATCGAATCCTAACAAAGTTGATTTGTGATTTGAGTTTTTAATGTAGCACAGAGAAAAGTATAAGAAGCAGAAATGGAAGATGTCCTATGAGGCAGCTCAAAGCTGAGCAGCTGATGAAGGCAGACTTTACATCCTCTGGAACATCACTCTCCAGTGTGGTAGCCACTAGCCCCATGTGGCTATTGAGTAATTAAAGTATGAGTAGTGGAATGAGGAATGGAATTTTAGATTTTATTTCATTTTAATTAATTTAAATTTATTTTAAAAACTGTTAGTTCAGCTATTGGAAAACTTTTATGTATGTTTGGTTTCATATTGACATACTCAAATATGTCAATCTGTTTTTTCAACTGTACATTTTATGAAATCTACATATAGACCAAGTATTTCTGATAAAAATTTAATAACCAAACTGGGATGTGCTGTAAGTGTAAAATACATACCAGATTTTAAAGACTTAGTACTAAAAGAATATAAAATATATCATTAATAATATTTTTCAGAAATTTTTATTGTAAGTTAAAGTAATATTTTGAATATATTGGTTTAAGCAAAATATATTATTAAATTAATTTTACCTCTTTCTTTTTTACTCTTTTAATGCAGCTACTAGAAAATTTAAAATTACATATGTGACTTGCATTATATTTTTATTGGACATTGTTGCTCTGGAAACACAGAAGGAACAGACCTCTAGGTTTGGGCCTGGGCTGGAGTTGCAAAGTATCTACTCATGAGAAAATGATGGCATCTCAGCTACTGGTATCTGAAGTAGAAGGAAATGAACTATGAGAAAATCAAGAGTTTTACTCAGATGATATAAAGCTACACTGAAAATATATAGTGGGGCAGGGATTAAACTAGGAAGAGTACTAGGTGGGAAGCAAAAGCCCAGGACTCTGCTGTAGGCCCAGGAGAGAGGTCTGTGCTTGGGAGAGTCCAGCTCTGGACACAATCAAGAAGTTAGGCCAGCTGCAATGAATGGATCCTTTGAGCTACGAGACAATTGGATTATCTGGGAATTGTATGAATTTTGTGAACCAGAAACAAAACGTCACCAGTTGTGACAAACCATGGAGGATTCTCTCTCACTTTTTTTTAACCAAAACAAAGACTTCAAGGGGCTGAGCCAGAAATAACTGGTGTGAACTTAATTTGCCTCCTTGCTGGTGGCCTAGGACAATATCTGCTGTAATACTAAGTCGCAAGTGATTTGAGGGGGATGTTCTAATGTTTCAGCATAGGAAACTCATTCTCCCTCAAAATAAGGCCTAAAGACTTCAGTTTTTTCCTTTATATTTAGCTTTGACTTGACAATTCATCAAGACTTTTCGTGTCTGTATTACCTGCTATGAATACTTGATTGTTATATATTGGAAAACCTGAAACAAATAAATGAGGAACAACTCACCTAGAAGGGATACCTGTGAAACTCCAGGTGCCCTTGACATAAAGAATCATTTTATCCTATAATGAGGACTATGAGTGTGGTTCTACGGGGCAAAACTGGGAGGTTGAAATTTCCTTCTTACTTGCTATTGTACCCCCAAAAGCACCTCAACAGGGCTTTCCAAAGGTGAGTTCTAGGATTAAGAGATGATGATTACATGGCTAGTCCCAGGATCAAGGGCTTTGCTTGAGCACTAGAAAGATCCCACCCATTTCAAATATCTAGAACCTTCCTGGCATTTGCCAGCTACAGTCTTTTTCTTATAAGAAGATGGGAATAAACTTTTAATGAGCACATCTTAGCCTCTGGAATCTGAGGCCTGACTTTGTTCCTTACTAGATGCATGACTTGAAGCACAGCATTTATGCATCATGATCTTAAATTTCTTCATGTGTAAAATATGGATAATATTAGTATCAATGTCATAAGGTTTTCTAAGGATTAATGAGATAATGTGTGCAAACTTTTTATCACAATGCTTGGCATGTAAGAGGAGCTCATAAGATGTGAAATCTTTTGTAATTATTATCTGTTAAACACACTGTTGAATCATTTACACTTCGTATCCTTTAATCCCCATCACCATTTGGTGAGGTAAGGATTCTTTTCCCCCTTTTGTGCATGAGAAAACAGATTCAGAGAGAGAAAGTTCTATGCCCGAGATTGCCACACTTGAAGGCATATCAAGCAGCACAGTGGTGAAGAGCACAGACTGAACTCTGGAGCTGTGTGATGGAAAAAGCTACAGGGCCTTTCTCTTTCTCCATTTATGCATCTGTAAAAATGAGAATAATTTTACCAACCTTATAAGATTTATAAGAAGTTGAACGAGTTAATATTTGTCAACACTTAGAACAATGCCTGAAACATCGTAGTGCTACGTACGATCAGTTACATCAAAATATTATGTTTTATTTTTATCTCTGACTTGAAAATGAGCAAAATTGCCTAGCTTCTTGCTAAATATTTTCTTCAGTTTTAGGTAAGAAATGTAAGTGCTTTGGAAACAAAGCATCCCTCTATCGTTCTGCTCTAGTTCAAATTTGGTTAAAGCCACTTTCGTGCACTCTCATTTTTAGAACGATGCAGGTGAATAATAGTAACTACTTTTTTGGTCCTGAGGCACTGACAGCCTTTGTAGACCATTGTAAACCTGGGATCATGCCTCCTTCATATTTCTCCTGCAAAATGCCAGCCTCCCCCAGTGGCTGGAATTCTTATTCCATATGACTGACATCTAACACATGTTCTGCTGCCAAATGTGCTCTTTTCCTTTGGCCAGGCATCTGGGTTTGGCACCAGTTTTCATTTCACTTGAGAGATGTGGTGTCAATCAAGACTGTATTGCTGGGTGAGATAAGTGGGCAGAGGACATGTTTTAGAAGCCAATTCACAGAGTCCTGGGATTGTACCTGGGCTTCGAGATTTAGCAGAGAGGTCTCCTCTGCTCTATGCTACGCCTACATGATGTGTTGCAGGGAATTTTCCTTTGCCTTTTAAATTATGACCTTTCTGAAGGCCAAAGCCTCATCTGTATATTCAGCCAGACCTGTCACAGAGAGAGCACTGAAATGATCAATAGATAGATAAATTCTATACCATACCTATTTTGAGAGCATTCCTTGTAGACTAAAATCGTTCTCGTACTAGATGCTTGTGTTTCTAGTATTCTTTTAATAGAAGGCAATGGAAAAAAAAAACAAAAACAAACCCAGGATTTATGCTTAAATAGTTATAAACAAATTGAACTTTAAACTCCTGAATTTTTCAATCACTGATTTAAAAAATAATAATAATAAAGCAGTCCTCAGACTTTTTATATTTTTTAATAAAATTATCAAAATTCTGCTTTAGAGGACACATTGCTATGTTAAGGGAAGGGCTGACAAAGGACAGCCTACAAGCCAAAACTGGCCTGTTGTCTTCCTTTTCTGTAAATACAGTTTTATTGGAGCACAGCCATACTTATTCATTTAGGAGTTGTCTATGGCTCTGTCACATTACTATGTATATTACTGTGTATATTACTATGTATATTACTGTGCATATTACTATGGCAGAGTTGAGTTGCCACAGAGACCATATGGCTCACAAAAACAAAAATATTTACTGTCTGGCCCTTTACATCTTCTCATTTCTGACCTTGACAACATGTATAGAAACGAACATGGCAGTTTTCCAATAAAACTTTATTTACAAAAACAGGAAGCAGACTGTATTTGGCCGGGCCTTGACATATTGGAAAAAGAAGGTACTTTAGACATATCTTACCTGACGTAACAGCTATGTGACCAGGGAAACTATACTTCACCTCTCTGAGCTTCAATTTGCACACCTGTAAGACAGGGATATCAATGTCTATCTCACATGATTGTTAAGAGGATAAAATAAGAAAATGTATGATTAGGAACCATGCATATGATCCTCTCTAAATGTTTGTTAGCACCTTTTCATTTAACACCTGATGCCCACAGGCTATCAGAAATTTACAATTAAAATGTAGAAAATATCACTTCCACCAAACACCAAGGGAGGTGTTTGTCTTAGAAAACTGAGACAGAGAAAAGTGTTAAAATTTTTAAAAACATGCTTAGTTTCATTTAAGGACTTTAGTTTGGCTTGTATGAGTATCTATCGGCAAAGAAGGGGAAGAATGGTGTTTAAAAAGCCATATCATTTTGACAACACAGACTTCTAATTTAACCCTAAGTTTTGAAGAATATGCTGTTTTAGATACATTTCATGCTCTTCAATACTCAAGACTTTACAGTCATGCACTGCATAAGGACATTTTGATCAACGATGGATTGTGTATACAATGGTGGTCCCATAAGATGAGTACCATATAGCCTAGGTGGGTAGTATCTAGGTTTGTGTAAGTACGCTCTATGACGTTTGCACAACAAAATTGCCTAATGATGCATTTCTCAGAGTAATCCCTGTCATTAAGCAGCACATGACTGTAGTTTTACAT
This sequence comes from Diceros bicornis minor, assembly GCF_020826845.1. Classification (NCBI taxonomy): domain Eukaryota; kingdom Metazoa; phylum Chordata; class Mammalia; order Perissodactyla; family Rhinocerotidae; genus Diceros; species Diceros bicornis. Next base: position 26,335,964 of record NC_080741.1, read on the forward strand.
AGTCTTGCATGTTTCTCAATGTTCAGAAATATCTCTGTCACATCATTGAGCTAACTATTCCTTACAATCAGTTTTAAAAATTAAGCATCCAGGACCAAAAGCTGGAAGATCATCTGTATGCATGTTTTAAACCAATAAAAAATGAAAGTGTTTTAAGCAAACAATGCCCTTGGGCCATTGCAGGAATGTTGATGCTGAACATCGTCCATCACAAAACTCTAAATGTGGGATTGTGGCATAGTCTAGTTTGGCTTAAAAATAATAATAAGAGAGAATGTCCCTTGTTTCTATTTGTAACCTATTTATTTTCTCCTCTAAATATATAGTAATGAGTCTAGTTCCTTTACCTCAATAAAATCAAAAGCATCTGGTACAAAAGTAAAACTTACATTGGAGCGTCACGAGACAGATGGGAACTGCTGAGATAAATTCGTGTGCCTCAGGGTTGGCTGAAATCCTCATTCAGTTGTATAAACTGGCACAAGAAACCTGACTTTTCTGGTCCTTCATTCCCTTCCCATTTAGTGGGAATAAAATGTCCACTAACAGTGTTACTGTAAATATTAATGATTTAATGAATATAAATGGCTTACATAGTGGTTTCTGGATCCTCAATAAACTTAATTCCTCCCCAGCGTCCATATTATTTTAGACTAAAGTGTATACGAGCTGTGATTCTCAAACAGAAAGTATACAATGGTATCCCAGGGGGCAAGTGAAGCCTTAGTTCAGGCAATAGGCATCTTCTCAGAGTATCATTTTACTCAAAATTTTAATTAGAAAGTTTGGTAACACAATTTAGAAGAAATTTAAAACACTTTCATATGGAAACAAATAGTCTTCATTTGGAAGAATGTAAGAAATGAATGGAAACTTGAAAGATAATGTTTAAACTCCAAGGAAATTAAATGGATTGTTTTGACTGATGGGTAGACTCTCCTCTTTTTTCGGGGGTCCCACGGTGGAAATAATACATGAAGCTCTGGGAAAAAGTGTGTGAGATTTGGAGTGTGAAGACAAAAGTTTGAGCCTCGGCTCCATTGGTTTCTTGTTTTGAGACACTGAATAAGTTCCTTAATCTGTTTGACTCTCAGTTTCTGCATCTGTAAAATGGGAATCATATATGTATAATAGGTGTCTTGAGGATAAATAAGATTATGTGAAAATGTAACCAGAGAGAATTTCTGAAATTCTTGTGAACAGTAAAACAGATGTAGGTTTTATTATCAGCTGGTGAATCCTCCAGTTCTCCAGTAAAACAGACTAAGAAGCCAGACTCAAAGGAAGCTTTCTTTCTTTGAGGAGTCTGTTCTCTGTTTGAAGTCATGTGTTTCAACCTTTAAACACCTAAAGTTTTTTTTGAGCTGAGTATGGATCAAATTAAACCTCTCTTGATTTCCCCATCTGCAAAATGAAGAAAATAGGAATGACCTCAGTGATTGTTCTGAGAATTAAAAGGACATAATGCATATGAGATTATCCTACAGGGGGCTTAAAGATTGGACCCTCAAAACTGTAAATTCCTTCCCTCTCCTCCCTTCTTCTCTCCTTAACTTATCTCTTGCAAGTTTCTTCCAACTTTAAAAAAAAATTCTGGAGCCTAAATTCTGTTATAATTGATTTTGGCTGTAGCCCTGGAAACTTATTTCTGCGTGCCATGGCTTTTAAAAAATATCTTCTTGTTCAGAATTGTGTGTTCACCAATTGCTTTGGAGAATTTCTTCTAATTAACTCTTTCATGAGGATGTAGACTAGGAGGATTATAGGAAGAACACTAAACAATTCCATCCAAACCCTTCCTAGTGCTAAGAAACAGATCATTTTTCTCAGGTTGGGATCTCTGAGTACTTGAAGCTTATACTGTGCCTGTTTACGAAGTGATCCATTTTTTTAGTTTTCTTTTTTACGCATGTCATGAATTTTTAGCAGTCTTCAAATCCAGCATTTTCAAATTACCAACTAATAAAATATCTTCATTTACATTACATTGTGATTCGAGTTTAAATTTGTGAACGGCACCTGCTAACTAACTTTTTGCAGGCCTAGCTGGGTTATCAACTTTTTAGATTTTTGTATAAGGCACACAAATCAATTGAAGATGATTGGCAATAGCTCCCACTACATGCATTTATAGAAGTGGTTCCTACTTTTTCCTTTTGGTTAAAATGTGTCAAATACTTAACTAGATGCTAGATGTTTTACTGAGTACATTCTTGTATTTTGTTATTTCATTCCTCACAACAACCACTGGATAGATATGGTTATATACAATTTTCTTTACAGTTTTGCCAAAGGAAACTGAGCTTCATAAAAACGATGTTAAGGACATAAAACTTACATAAAGTCACTCAGATAGTAAATTATGTATCTCAGTTAAATTGGGTGACTGCAATTTGCCCCTGTTCTCCAACCTTTCTTTAGGGCAAATTTTTCAGCAACCTCCATTATACTCCCCTGCCTTCCCCCCATAATTCTTATAATTGTAGATATGGAAAACCAACCCAAATCCCACCCACTTTCCAAAAAAGTATGGCAGCCTAACGCAAGACATCAAACAGTCTCAGGATTTCATAGGAGAAATCGCATTTCTTTAGTCTGTGTTACAGTGAAGCGTGGGAGCTGTGCCATATGTATCTCCTACTATGTACATCCAAATCACATCAAAAATGAGTTGATCACACTCTAGGTACTAAAATCTGAAAGGAGCTCAGTTTCCAATGAGGCCTACTGCCTTCCAGCTTAAAGAGACAATAGGAGAAAAGATGCTAAGGCTTTCCCCTATATACTCATAATTACTACCTTTTTATGTCAGGTTTAGTGAGGCACATTAACAAAGAGTAAAGTTCATCTCTTCTGGTGTACAGATGAGTGAGTTTTAACAAACATGTACAAGTTATACAATTATGTAGCATCCACCACAGTTAAAATTTAGAATATTCTCACTAGCCCTCGAAGTTTTCTTTTGCCCTTTTGTAGTCAACCCCTGTCTCCAATCTGAGCTCCTGGAAACTACTGATCTGATTTCTGTACCTAGAATTTGGTCTTTTGCAATATGTTATATAAATAGAATCATATAGTATGTCGTCTTTTGCATCTGCTTTCTTTAGCAAAATCCTTTTGAGATTTATTTAAGTCGTTACATATATCAGTAATTCTTTCCTTTTTATTGCAGTTGTATTCCATTGTATAGATGTAAAACTATTTATCCATTAATTAGTTGAATGCTCAGCTGGATTATCAACTTATTATAGAGTGTGTTTAACCCTGTAAGAGAATGTCAAACAGTTTTCTACAGTGATGGTACCTTTTGCTTTCCCATAAGCAATGAGTGAAAACTCCAGTTGGCCCACATTCTCATCAGCACTTGATATTGTCAGGTCTTTGTTTTTTAGCCATTCTTATTGGTATGTAGTGGTAATTTATTGTGGTTTAAATTTGCATTCCTGTAATAATATGGAACATCTTTTCACGTGGTTATTTGTTTCTTTGATGAAATGTTCATCAAATCTTTTGTCCGTTATTATTTATTTTGTTATTATTGAGTTGTGAGAGTTCTTTGCATACTCTAGATACAATTTCTTTATCAGATATATTTGTTGAAAATATTTTCTCCCAGTTTGTAAGGTTTTTTCCTTTTCCTTGACAATGTCTTTCAAAGAGTAGAAGTTCTTAATTTTGATGATGCACCATATACAGGGATTGCATTGAATCTGTAGATCAGTTTGGCACAATATTGATATCCTAACAACATTGGCTGTTCAGATTCATAAACCTGGTATATCACTCCATTTATTTAGGTTTTCTTTGATTTCCCTCATAAATGTTTTGTAATTTTCAGTATATAAATCTTGCATATATTTGTTCAATTTATCCTTAAACACTTTTTTTTGATAATATTATAAATGATTCTGGTTTTAAAATTCCAATTTCTGATTGTTAATTGATAGTATACAGCCATACATTAAATCTTTGTTTATTGAATGTGTATCCTGCTATACTTACTTGTTAGTTCTAATAAATTTTCTTGTAGATTCTTTCAGATTTTCTACCTAAACAATTACATTGTCTGCAAATAGAGACAGTTTTAATTCTTCCTTTCCATTTAAATGCCTGTTGTCTTTTTCTTGCCTTGTTGCACTGGCTAGGACCTCGGTATGAGATGAAATAGAAGTGATATTGGACATCTTTGACTTATTCATGATCTTAGGGAAAAATTCAAAATTGCACCATTAAGTATGAAGTTAGCTGTAGATTTTATATAATGCCTTTTATCAGGTTAAGTTCCTTTCTTATCTTACCTTACTAAGAGTTTTCATCATGAATGGATGCTGAGTTTTGTTGAATGATTTTTCTGCATCTTTGCAGAGGATCAAATGATTTTTTTTATATTATGTCTATAGGGTGAATTTCGCTTGCTAATTTTCCAATGTTGAACCCTACTTGGTCATGATGTATCATACTTTTTTTTGTTTGGAATATTTGATTTGCTAGTCTTTTAAGGATTTTTCCATGTCTTTGTCTTTGAAGGATATTGGTCGTAGTTATCTTTCCTTGTGATATCTTGGTCTGTTTTAGTGTTAATGTTAGCCATATAAAATGAGTTAGGAGGCCTTTTATACTTTAAGAAAATACCAGAAAAATTAAGATTGAACTCAACCAACTGACTTGGGTTTCCTTTCCTCATTTTATTTGCTTGTTTGGTTGGTTATTATTTTTGCTACCTTTCTGCCATGATCTAGATTATAAGCCAGGAGAGGAAACAGAAGATAAGAACAAGGAGGTCTTTGTAAGATAATCCATAATTTGGCAAAATAAAAATCTTCAAACAACTGATAATTGTCATACCAGAAAAAAAATTAGAGAGAATGGAATATTTTGATCTTCGCTATTAAAGAAGCAAAAACACATATACTGGTTAGTGAACACCTATACTTTTTGCTCGAACAGTACACTAGTGGAGAACTTCGAAGCTTTCATCAAGACCACTGACAAAGTATTCACTGTAGTAAAAAGTAGACTTATTAGGATATGAGGAATTAATTGAGATAAAATGGAGTCTCTCTTTTTAAAATTTGCTTCGTTCTCAGTTGTGGTTATCACAATTCAGGAAGGCTCAACCTTGGAAGAAGTTTGGGGTCTTGTCTATGACCTAATAGAAAATCCTTAGAAATATTGTGACAATATTGCCTTCAAATTTTAAGAAGAAATATAATGTAGTTCTTGGGAATTGAATTACTTTTCAAAGACTTCTAAGTTGGTTATATTTAACTCTTCCCAGAGAAGGAAGAATGGGGAGAATTTCTGCAATCATAGGAGAAAAACATGTTTCTGTCCACAATGGCCATTCATATGTAACAATAACTCAACATGGTGCCAGGTACTGATAAGTGATAGGAAAATAAATAAAACAAGGTTGGTGGCCTAGAGTGTTGTGGAGGATGGTGCTATGTAACATAAGGTAGTTGACGAGGGCCTCTCTGATAAGGTGATTTTTGAGCAGAGATTTTAACAAGGGAAGGAGCAAGGACTTAGGTATCTGGGGGAAAAGCGTCCAGGCAGAAAGATTAGCAAATGTGAAGGCTCTGAGGCATTAGCATGCTTGAGGAGCATTAAAGAGCAGGGCTGGAGCTAAAGGTGTGAAGAGGAAGTGGCAATAGATAAGGTCAGAGAGATTCTAGGGGCCAGATCATGTAATGCCTTGTAGGCCATAGTAAGGACTTGGGATTCCACTCTGAATGAGATCGGAAGCCTTTGAAGCCTTTTAAGCAAAGGAGTATGTGAACTGACTTACATTTTAAAGAGATCAATCTGTATGTGGCAAAAAGTTAGACTAACAGGCAAGGATGGAACCGGAAGATAAGTTAGCAGGCTATTACAGGAGTCCAGACTAGATAGGATATGGCCTAGGACCAGGAAGAAGTGATGAAAATGTTTGGCATCTGGATTTATTTAAAAAGTAGAGCCAACTAGATTCACAGATAATTTGCCATGGGGTGAGAGAGAAGGAGTCAAAGATGACTCTAAGGTTTTTGTACTGATGAACTAGAAGAGGGGAATCGCTAACTACTGAAATGGGAGTGACTGAGGTAGGAACGGGTTTCTGCAGGGGGTTTGGGTTTGATTATGTTAAGATTGAGATGCCTATTAGATATCTAGTGCTCTTCAATATCTGAGTTTGGAAAGTAAGGGACAAGTTGGATTGGATATATGAATTTGGGAATCAACATCATATAGATGGAACTGAAGAAGGAGGGAAAAAATTAAGCATAAATCTCAAGAAGAGCCCAAATTGTCCTTCATTCATTCTTTGGGCCCTGAAATTCCAGTCGTGGCTGAAAATACCTGGTGAAAGTGAAAGAAGTGAGGCTGGCAGAAACCAGGATGGTAGTCTTAGTTTCTCCTCCTTGAGCTTAGTTTCCTGGGTGGATTAACAAAGTCACTCCATGACTTTGGGCTTCTTTTCAGCCTGCAATACAGACGCCTCTGGGAGTTGTTGTGAATCTCGGTTTATTAATATTTGCAAAAGTGCTTTCAGGTCCTTTGTTGAAAGACATTCTAGAGAAGCAGATAGTTATTAAGGATGACATTTGCTCATTGTGATTAAAAATGACAAAATGAAATTTCAAGTGCAGAAGTCAACACTGCAATTTAATGTATAAAGGTGTCTTTGCGCATCAACATGCAGCCAAATGAGGTCCATCTGTATTACAGAGATTTTTCTAGTTTGCTTTCAAATGAAGATTGGTTTCCAAGTGGGGAATTGAATGTAAGCAGACATCATCAGAGGCCAAAAATATACCGTTTCAACTAATTGCATCCATTTGCACAATGGTTTTTTTCCCCCCCTTTAATTTATTATGGGCTGCAAATGGAGCCCAGAGAACTGTGCATTGAAGCCCTGTCCACATGGTTTTATTTACCATTGCACACAGAATTTTATTGGGCTATAAAATAAAGGGAATTCAGCTGAAGCAATTAGAACAGTACCTTCTAAGGCCACCGTGCAAATTAGCACATACCCATGGGCCCTTCCCTGGAAGAAGCTTGCATCATGCAGAGAAGAAGTAGGGTAGGAGCTTAGGGGAATGGTGGGAAGTTCTTACTCATATTCCTGTTACTTTTTCAGAACACGTTGTTTGTGACTACCAAGCTAAACCAGTTGTAGGCTACATTGTAATCAAGGACAGGCTGACACACTTGGGCTGAGAAATATACTTGGTGACAGTGTTTAGGGAAAACTGAACTTGCTTTTGGATGGAGATTGGAGAGAGAAATAGAAGACTCTATAGAAAATTCATTTGCTAAATTTTGAGGCACTTTTTTAACCTATTAAGGCAAATTTTCCAATGTGCTTTGATCCACAGTTTAGTGTAAGTTAAAAAGGCTAGAAGACACTATGGTAGTGTTTTTGAAGTCTCCACTACTCCTTCCAGCATCACCACTTAATGCCCAAATAACCTTGAAAAAGTTTCTTCACTGTATTGCTGGTTGCTCAGTTCAGGTGTGTAAACAGTGAATTTAGAGTGTGACTTTCCTCTCCCAGTTTCTGTTGTGACACCAATTCTGTGTGTATCAAGAAGGAGCCATGAGTTAGAGATAGGAATCAGCCCTCCTCACCCCCACACATAGGCAAGTGGAAATGACTCTACGAATCTGATCAATAAATTTTGAACCTCTCAGCCAGAGCAAGAATTAAAACCAAAGAGTTTCCAGAGATCTGAGAAAAGGAGGTTGGAAAAGAAGTTTCTTTGAAGAGAGCTATTGCTGAGTCTGTAATTCTTACTATGCCTTGGGGACAGCATGGCCCTGCTACCTTGGAGAATCATATGCCTAGTGAGGGGGACCTCAAAGAAGCACTCAGCACGGACAGCTGCATATCCAGCAGTTGGTGAATTTATGTCTGAAAGAACAAAAACAAATTGTGGGATGGGATCTGACTGAATCCTGAATCTCTAGAGGAAGATGTGGGCTTTGGTGGAAGATCCAAGAGAGTGTTGTGTTGTAATTGTCCTGCCTTCCCAGAGTGTGTTTGGATTAAGGATGTTTACATGTTTCAGAGGACGGCAGGGACTACATGGGAGAGAGAGGGCCTACAAAGGACTGTATTAAGTTCTGTCCAATAGGTAGCTTTGGAGGGCCAGGGAGACCTCAGCAGAGAGAGGATGGAGGTATACCAATGGACGCCCAATAAGGGATGAGAAGAGAGGTGAAGAGATAGGAACAATCTTATTTAGAAAATCTCTTCAGAGATTTCACTGTTGGGCACCTCTCTCTTGCATTTTCCTTTTTTTTTTTTTTTTTTGTGAGGATGCTCAGCCCTGAGCTAACACCCACGCCAATCCTCCTCTTTCTGCTGAGGAAGCCTGGCCCTGGGCTAACATCCGTGCCCATCTTCCTCCACTTTATATGGGACGCCGCCACAGCATGGTCTGACAAGCGGTGCGCCGGTGCGCACCTGGGATCTGAACCCGGGCCGCCAGCAGTGGAGTGCGCGCACTTAACCGCTATGCCATGGGGCCAGCTCCTCTCCTGCATTTTCCTAAAGGACTACCCAAAATAGAGATGCCTGGGTCCAAGAAAGTATACAAGAGAGCCCAGAAATGTCATGTTCCTGCTGGAGTTTTGCCATCGAGAGGCAAGGTAGATTACCCCCACTGAATTTTAAGAAAATGATGAGAGATGAGTAAAGTTGGTTTTTGTCACATTTCGTCTTGATTATTTGAAACAAATGTTTCGTGTATGAAGTGGGATTGAAGTCAGTACAGTTAAATCAAACAGGTATTAAGTACCTTTAATGCACCAAATTCTGGGAGATATAAAAGTGAGGAAGCTAACTTCCTTTCTCAAGGATATAATTTGTAACCTGCTTAAATTATGGGAAATTGCTTGTAGATGAAATGACCCTTGGGGGCGTCTTTCACTATTCTGTGGTCTTCTTCACCTCCTCTGTGCTTCTATAGAACAGGTTATTTGAATACTTACTACCTATTGCCCTTGTATGTTATATTTTTGTGTAGACATCTCTCCCTTAGTCAATCTTGGGCTTGTTTTCTTCAGCTCTATAGCTCACCCTTCTCTTGCTCTATTTTGTGATACAGGGGGCTGAGTCCTACAAGTTGCATTTCTCAGGCATCCATTGGGTTTGGCCAATGACAGTCACTCTTAGACTGTTGCAAGAGATGGAGGGTGTTGGGAGACAGAGAAACCACTAGAGCTTTTTATATAAAACTTGCCTTCCTCATTCAATGGAAATTTATAATCTCTTTGAAAATGAAGACTGGCTTATTCATGTATTTAGGGCTGGCTATGTAATTTCTGGGACTCAATGCAAAACAAAAGCATAGAGGCTCTTGTTGAAAAAGCAGGAAAAAAGCTTTTTTCCTTTCTTCCACAGTCTCATTCTTGACCTGTCATGGTGTTTTTTATTTTCTATTTAATATTGCAATCCCTCTGGTTCAAGGATACTCAAGGAGCAAGTGTAGACCCTCACAGTCACTGAGGGACTCCACCCTGTGACTTGGCAGGCTCACACATGCACACACCAGACCAGTAGTCTGGGTTCCCTCTCCTGCCAGTTGACGGACAAATGCCTCCATAAGTCGAGCCAGGCATTTACTTTCCCCATGGGCTCACTGCCTCAACCTACAGCGGACAGGTGACAACTCCCCTCACCCCCCGCAAGAGCACTGTAGCAGCTGCACCAACATGCCCTAAGTTGACTGGCCTCCCCCAACTTGCCCATCCAAAGCACTGTGGTGCTGACATCTAATGGGGCCACCGCCTTGCCCTACCCCTGAGATGCTTTGGGTCATGTGCCCAGCACTGACCCTTTCCATGATGGTGCCCAGGCCCTCATCAAGGGTGGAGAGTGGCAGTGGAATGAGAAGGGGCAGCCCAAGATACTAGAAGACAGAGAGGAGGTTGCTGAGAACCCATCCTGGGGAGGGGCTGGAGGTTGGACCATGTGTGAGCTGAATCTCTGAGTTTCTAGTACATGCTTCATTGTACCATTGGACTTAACTTATAAAACACAAATTTGAAGATAAAATTATTAAGAATTTCAAGACAGTGACAGAGGAGCATTAAATCCCAAGTGCAAAACCCTGTGTGACTGTCCCTGGTCACATGCCCATGTTTGGACCCTGCATGTATGCATTCTCCACTGTGCCTCACCCATTAGTTTACAAATACTGGATTATCAATAGATGATTATTCGACAAACGACTGAATAAATGAGCATAAGAATGAATGAACAAGTAATTGAATAAATGAATGAGGTAACTGACCAATTAATCAGGCTTACCCAATAATCTGCTGCTTCAGTTGAATACCAGAAATAATCCACCAGCAATTAGCTATTGTTTACTTAGTATTTTCTACATTCAAGATATATTTTAATAGCCAGAAAAAACTTCTAGACTCAATCTACTTATTGCCTCTTCTATCCCTGAAGAGGAGAAGCCTTGACAAGGAATGAAAACCAATGGAACCCTCATCACACAAGTAGGTTATGTTTCCAGAGGGTAAATTATTAAGCCATGGGAGTGAAGGGACTATAAAGGTTAGTGATGTCAGGCAAATTTTCTCTTTGGTATGCTGTCTTTTCATTTTTATTGTACTCTTGAGTTTTAACTTTAATCTCTAGTGCAAGACCTTCATGTACCTTCTGACTTGGAGCTGCCTCCATCACTTGGAAGGCCCTATGAGAAAAGGAAAGGCCAGTAAGAAGGGAAAAATATTCAGGTGGAGGTGAAAATAATTTGTACTGTTTCCTCAAGGTTTAGCCCAGCATTCCACAGTGCAGGTGAAGCGGAGAGTGAGAGTGAAGTGGATGTCATGAGTTCTTTTTGGTTTAAGACACAGAAGATACAGTTTTCTGAGCTCAAACATAGTCCTGAGGGTTCTGTTCTACCTTTATATTTTAGCTGCAGAATACTTGGGGACCTATGGGAAAGGCAAAAGGGACTAACACCTATTATTTCACTATATGCCAGAAACTATCTAGGATTTTTTTTATATGTTGTCTTATTAGATCCTACATCAACCAAGCCTATGAAATATCTGTTAGTGTATCCATAAAACTAATGAGGAAATGGAGCTTTACAGAAGTCAAGTAAATTGATTAAACTCTCTCACTTGTAAATGGAATAACAGGGATTCCAAATCTAATATATTTTATTCCTAAGTCCTAAAGTCTAGGCTCTTTCTACAAATAAATGAATGAATGAGTAAATAAATAAATACTTTTTAAAGTTGTATTTGTTTTGTTCTTTTTTGACACAAGAACACAGAAAAAGTCTTTGAGGTTTTGGGTAGCTTCTTTTTATTTATTTATTTATTTTTTTGTGAGGAAGATCAGCCCTGAGCTAACATCCATGCCAATCTTCCTCTTTTTTTTTTTTCTGAGGGAGACTGGCCCTGAGCTAACATCTATTGCCAATCCTCCTCCTTTTTTCCCCCTTTTTCTCCCCAAAGCCCCAGTAGATAGTTGTATGTCATAGCTGCACATCCTTCTAGTTGCTGTATGTGGGATGCGGCCTCAGCATGGCTGGACAAGTGGTGTGTCGGTGCACGCCCGGGATCCCAACCAGGCCTCCAGTAGCAGAGCATGTGCACTTAACCGCTAAGCCACAGGGCCGGCTCCGGGTAGCTTCTTTTCAAAAAACAAATAGTTAAGACACAGTGAAAGAATAAATGATGCAATGATTAAAACAGCAAAAATCTAAAGTGTTTTGAAAACCATCATTAGTAGCACTATTTAACATGAACTGAACACTGAATTCATTTAAACAAAGTATTTGAAAAAATCTGTAACCTCAGTATGTGGCCCTCCCTCATTTCCTATTTCAATAGAATTAGAGTTTCTTCCTTTACTAATTATTTTCTGTCTCTTCTATCTTTTGAAATCTGGGTGAACGGCACCTCCAGGGTGTTATAAGCAAATTAGATACACAAATAGTAATGAATAATTTTCCCTGTCATATTTTCTGGGCTATGAATTCTGCCTGAGATTTTATTGGGTGGATTAATTTCTCCTAAATACAATTCTCTTTGCTTTTATAAGAGAAGGAGAATTGCTGCTCTCTTATGAGTCCCAGTCTCAGTTTTGGATTAGATATTATGAATAGTTAAATCTTGTCACATTTTTCCTTTGATGGAAAAGTGATATGATATCTCTGTATTGTTCTGTAAACAGGCCATTACATTTATCAAGCCCTAGAGATATTAGAATAAAGCTATTAGAAAAATGTCAATCACAACATTCTTTGCTTCTTTCCCAGAATAATCATTTATTTGGCACCATTTCTGCACAGGGTGTTCTGATGGGTGCAAAAGATGGAGTGTGAAAGAGGGATTCCAACTACAACATGAACCTTCTTCTTAAGAAATCTACAGATTAGTGTAAGAGATAAGAGGCTATGAGGAAGGTTGTCATGTGGTAACATTATTTTAGTCCTTTGGGGCTGCTATAACAAAATACCATAAGCTATGTGGCTTACATGTAACAGACACTTGTTTCTCACAGCTCTGGAGGCTGGAGGCCCAAGATCAGGGTGCCAGCATGGTCAGGTTCTTGTGAGTGCCCTCCTCGGGGTTGCAGACTTCTGACGTCTCTCTGCAACCTTACATGTGGAAGGAATGAGGAAGCTCTCTGGGGTCTCTTTTATAAGGGCACTAATCCCATTTGTGAGGGCTCCATTGTGATAATCTAATCATCTCCCAAAGGCCTCACCTCCAAATACCATCACATTGGGTTTGAGAATTTCCACATGGGGATTTTGGGGGGACACATTCAGTCTACAGAAAATGCCTTCCCTGGCACGAGGTACAGAATGAGCCACAGAAGAATTTAGAAGCAAGAAAGATTGTTTCCAGCTGGGAGATTGGGAGAGGCTTGAGTAAGAGGTTATGAAAAGTGGACAAAGTAAAAATACTAGAATTAGGTCATTTCTTTGAGTCAAGGAAACTGCCCTTGAAGATTCTGCAAAGTCCATTATTGGAGGCAGAATATTATCTGTTATTTGTATTTGTTTTGGTCATTGAATTTATGGAAGCACCAGAGATTGGTGAACAATGGGCCTGAGAATTCCAAAGTCTGTATTTCTAGTCTTCATTTGGTGATTTACAAGAGATTTTGGGACATTGTCTTATTTATAGGCTAGCAGGGCCCTGTGTGATAGAGTAATTTGTTCAGTGTTAATTTATTCATTTATTCATTTTTCACTCATATATTCCCTAAAATATGTTAATTGAGCAATTATTATGTAAAAGGCACTGAACTGGATGGTGTGAGCGATGTGGCTGACCTCATTGCTGCTCTCACAACGTCTGTAATCTAGATCTTTGTACTCTAAGTGTGTCCAGTGGACCAGAAGCATCAGCATCATTTGTGAGTTTGTGAGACATGCAGAATCTCTGGCTGTCCTAGCCTTAGTGAAACAGAATTTGCACTATCTCTAGAACCCCAATTGATTCATATACATATTATAAACTGAGAAGAAGTTGGATTTGTAGCCCTAAACCGAGCCAAGCACATAGTCTGCAAGCTAGAGTATCTTGGTCAAATCCTCAAGAGAATAAGGAAAGCATCTGTATGCAAGCCTTTTTGTTTAAAGGGGTATGGGTTTCAAAAGAAACTTCACTTAAAATAACCAACTGAAGAGAAGAGCTAAATCCCAAATGTGGAAAATGTGAACAATATAGAGACTGACAAAACTGAAGAACTCAGATTTCTTACCCTAAATGAGACTGGAGAGAAATCTTAGACCGCCTCCCAGCAGCCTGATAGTTTGGGTCTCTTCAATTAAATATGATCAGCCTTTCTCTTTCCTTGCCTAGAACCTGTCCTTTGTCAATCTCAACTTGTGCAAATATTATCTGTCCTTCAATAATCAGCTTGAATGGCACCTTATCCTTAGAGTCTTTCTCTATACCCTAGCTAGAACCAATCTCTCTCTCTCCTTTGAATGTCCCCAGTGATATATCTGTATCTCTCCAAGACATTTGCATATTTCTGTCTTCATGCACACAAGTGCAAGTCTATGGCTTATTTCCCTCACAATAATGCATTTAAGGAATATGGGATCATGCCCTATCTCTAATATATTCAGCACTTGGTATGTTATCATGCAGACAGTAGGTCCTCAATTTTGCTTGTTAGATGAACTAAGGCACTTAAATCACCACTGCATTTTCATATATTTTAAAATAGAGATCCAAACACATTAACTATGCTTAGTCAAAGGCCTTTAAGACTACCAAATAACATTATTCAACAAAGTGTCTTTACTATGGTTAAGATTTATATTCAAAGCTGAGCTCTGTGCAGTGGAATTAAAAATGACATCTACAAGGTGTTTTGAATCTAGCTGGGGAAGCAAGACATTTTATCGTAAAGAATATTTAATAGCAACAGAATGAAGAACATAATAAAGTTATAATTTAGCACAGTTAAATGACAAAATGTAAAATAAGGACTATGAGGATTCTAGGGTAGACAGGAACAAGTCACTGCTGGTGAGAGTTTCCCAAGACGTGGATAGAATAGGTAAGGCTTGAGTTGGGCTTTAAAGGAATGATAGTATTGAGAAAGAGAAGTGCATAAAATCATTACACACAGGGACGATCGGTGTGGGAAAGGCAGGAAAAACAGATTCTTCTCTCCAAAGGAGACTCAATGTTAGAAGTCTTAAAGGGAAGACTCTTGTGTCAGATTGAGTTTTCCAAAGATGGCCACAATAATATCCCTTATCCCCATGCTCTTCTGCAATGTGATCTTGTCACTCCTCTTCAAAAGGAGGGTCTATGTCTCCTCCCCTTGAATCTGGATAGGTTTATGATTGCTTTGACCAATGGAGTAGGGCGAAAGTGATGCTATGTGACTTCCAAAGCTGGGTCCTAAAAGGTGAAGCAGTTTCTGCCTGAGTGTCTTGGAATGCTCACTCTCTGATGCTTTCCCTCGGGATGAGCCTTCTTGGAACTCAACTGCCACACTATGATAACCCCAAGCCGCACAGGGAGGTCAAGTGTAGGTGATCCAGTCAACAGCCCAGCTGAGCCCAATCTTCAAGTCATCCCGGTCCAGGTACCAAACATATGAGTAAGCAGCCTCCAAAATATTCCAACCCTCAGACATATTGAGTCACTCCTATCTCATTTAGTCTCCCAAGCTAAACTCTCAGACATTATGGAACAGAGATAAGCCATCCCTGCTGAATCCTGTCTAAATTCCTGACCCATAGAATCTGCCAGCATAATAAAACAGTTGTTTTACACATGCCACTATTTTTTTTTATGCAGCATGAAATAACTGAAACAACCTGGTTTCCCATCTTTTGAGGGACATTGTGGTATGATAGAAATGGCACATATTTTGGAATTAGACTACCCTGGGTTTGAATCTCACCTCCTTCACTTACTTAGCCATGAATGTCTAGGCAACTTACTTTAAATAGTTTCAGGTCAGTTTCCTTATCTCTAAAATGGGGATAGTCATACCCACATTACAGAGTCATTGGAAAAATTAAGTGAGATAAAATGTGTAAGAGGCCAGATACAAAATAGGTAGCCAATGTGTCATAGGTGTTATTACTATTATCTAAAGTGGTCCTGCCATAGGGATCAGACCATTTACATGGGCCTGGCTGTAAAAAGGATACAAGAGGAGAGTGCATAGAGACAACAGTTCTATGGGGGGCGTATGAGGGCCCTTTCCCTTGTAAGATTTTGCTCAAGAGCCCTTAATTTATGCAAATAATAATACAACATTAGCAATAACTAAATTTAAATAATGCTTTACAGTTTATGCAGTGCTTTTGCAAATGTGACAATATTTGAGTTTGGGGACAGCCTTGCTAGGAAGATGACCCAATTACACCATTTTGTAGGTTTTTATAAGCAGCAGCTGTAGGTAAATAGTTCAGCACTTGGGCCATGATGCCAGATTTCCTGAATTCAAACTCACCAGCCATGTGACTTTGAAGAGGTTAAGCAAGATCTCCTGCCTCTCCGTTTTATCATCTCTAAAATGGCAATACTATACCGTCTTTGTGGGATTTCTTTGAGAATTAGAGGAGATCATATATGTAAATCACTTAGAACAGTGCCTTGTATATAAAGTAGGGTGTTCAGTAATGTATTGTCATCATAGATTAGCCTCAGGGAGGTAGATTTTATAGGGTCGCACAGGTATAAATATCACCAAACCCAGGACTTTCGCTCTAGATTTTATACCACAGTTATTACATATTTTCCTTTTAATTTTTGTTCAGGTGCAGGCTGACTACTGTGCCTGTTGGGGTTTGGCCACCATTTAAGCACATGCCTTATCTTTACATTCTGAAAGTTCTCACAGGGACCACTTGAGACTCCACACCAATTCCAAATTTTGCCCAAGATATGGGCAGATAGCTCTCACAGTTTATGTGTCATTAGCAGGAATGGTTTCCTCAGAAAAACTGTCTTGAACACAAACTTGTGACATTAAGATCCCCTTTATGGCTACCTCATCTTGGTAAAAAAATTAAAAGACCTTGTTTCTTCCTAGATATTAGGACCATCTTCCCCTTTCCTGCTACAGTCAGATCTTGACAATGCTATTTAGGTCATCTGAGTAATAAAGCTATTCCTTGAAACAAGCTTTTTGTCAACTCTGATAGCTCTTTGTTTAGATTTTCATCCATCTCTGAAGGCTTTTCAGTCCCTGGTTTGTCTCCTGACATTGGCCCCCCTAACGCACGGAACATGCTAGCAAAACCTTGGACTGCATCGCCATTACAAGGTCCTCTACAAGCATATCTCATCTCTTTCCTTCTTGTGCTTTCTTCACTTTCTCATTTCTTTTTGGGTGACTATTTAATTTTCTCTCAGCCCATTGCATTAAATAATTCCCAATTGCTGTGTCAATAGTCTTTTAATATTGCCTATTTTGTGGTGTTTTCTAAAACAAATATGGCTTCTCTATTATTGTGCTTTCTTATTTGTGAGCTGTCATGTTACCTGTCAGTGGAATGGTGTGCAAGTACTTCCTTGAAGGTGACTTATCTCAGACCTTGCTTCTCCCACAGGGGGAGAAAAAAATCAGTCTTTAATGAACTCAGTGCTAAAGTAGATTAGCCGTTTCTTTCGGGTAAGATGGATGATGCTATCAACATTATTAAGTCACTAGGTCTGAATTTCTCTCTGTGCAAATCCAATGTAATAAGTGCTGTTAAGACCTCTGTCAATCCATCTCACTGACATATTTTAGTGTTTTGGCCAAAAACTAAAATAATACTAGTCCTGATTAAGCAGTTTCCTTTGTTATCTATTCAGTTTTCTTTTTTCCAAGTAGTTTGACCCTGCCTACTGTCTTTTGGCAATTGGCTTTATTTCTCAATGAATTCATAATATACTAGATGACATACAATTTGTCCAATTACTTAATCTAAACATCACTAGATTAGTGAGAAAGCTCTTTTATATAATCTCATTTTAAGGAGTTTGGTAAGAGTTTTTGTTTTTATACATATATATAAGCATTGCTTAAGCATTCTTGTAACCCACACTACTTAGGGTACAGTTCAGGGTAGAAAATTGTAAAGAATGTTTTCAGGTATGATGGTAGGAACAGATGGGATGGCCATGCCTTTCTGGAAGAGACTGGGAGAATATTTCTCACAACCACAGGACCTGTTACTACAAATCTCTAGAGCAAAATCAATAATCTAGTAAATTTAATCTATGTAAGACTTATGGGGGGAAGGAGAGTTAAGGTAAAGTTTTTAAGGGATGTAATAATATCTTCTACTGTAGGTTAATATTTCCTTTACTCACTTATAACAGCACTCTCTTGCTAATGACCCAAGCAACCCATTTCATTTACTTTCTCAAAAAAAAGTGAAACTTCAGAAAAAAAGCTTTTAGAGTTTTACTGGCATGTGCAGTATTTCATCTCTCTGCTTATGTGATATTTTAGTAAAAGTGTAATGTTTTTCTTTTAATGTTATGCAGACTCCTTAAGGTTAAATTTGTTCCTGGGTGGCTCTGTGTAACTTCTGAGCAAATTTTGCCTTCAGATTTTTTTTTGAGGGGTTGAATCCATTTTAATAATTGGAGAGAGCCACTTGTTCCAATGGGTACTTACTGACCCTTATATGCTGACATTGATAAGTTGGGATGACCCTTGAGTAATTGAAATTGGAATTTGCTTCTTCTGATTTCTAATAGGAGGTAGAAGTTGAATATTTGCAACATAATGTCATTTCATTCACTAAAGAAATGTGCTCATGTTAATACTATGTAGTGAGGAATTCTCTTGTTATTACTAGAAATAGGCTGGGTGGAGAATTAGGAGCAAAAAAAAAATAAATGGAATGGTAGAGAATTGTTCACTGACTCGTTCCTAAATTTACTTGCAAGGAGAAAAAATTAATGGAAATCAGTATTCTTTTATTGCGTTTCCATCCTCAAAGAAATGAGGAGCTGTACAAAGAAAGAAAAAGTACTTGCCTGTATTTTATCTGTCATTTATATACAAATAAGGTTCTGATTAAAATACATTTTCGTGGCTCTCACTGGGAGAATTTATCTGTGAATAAAAACTTGAAAAGGATAACGTTTCATTGTTTAGTATTATCAACGCTACAATTCAAAATCTTTCTAGAGTTCAGTCCTATACAGACTCTGTAGAATTGCTAATGCTTCCTTCCCTATGTGGCTCACGTCTTTACAGGGAAGCTTAACCAGAAGTTCTGCATACTCTTTTCGTCTATTTTTTTGTTACGATTCCTTCTAACGTTTTCTTTTTTCTTCCCTTAGCAAGATTTTCTCTTTTTAAGAGAATGTTAATCTTTTGAGGTCATGAAGCTTTTTGATGCCCTCTGCTATGCTTTAGGAAATTCAGGGTGCAGCTTTGTTTGGGGTGAGATTAGTAGGAAAGTTGTTCCTTGCCAACTATTTGAGAGTGGGAAACTTGAAGGGATGATTACACCAGTGCATGTATGTCCACCTGCTGTAATGGCCAGGTGGTGCTGTGGACTCAAAGAAGCTGCCCCCAGTGCCATACTCTTGATGCTTATCTAAACATGAAGGAGATTAAAGATATTAGGTGTTTTTGCTGTAGAAGTTTTTAGGCTCAGTAGATAAGCATGGTAGGTATGTAATCTAGAGCCTTACTACTCAAAGTGTGGTCCATGGACCAACAGCATTGACATCACCTCAGAGTATGTTAGAAATGCAGAATTCCCAGAAATGCAGTTTCACCCCAGAACTACTGAATCAGAATGTGCAGTTCAACAAGATCCCCAGGTAATTTAAATATGCATTAAAGTTTGAGAAGCACGGGTCAAGAGATACTTCTTTACTCCCTCAATAAGTTCTCCAATCATAATAGCTGTAAAACATAATGATAGTTATGTGCCAAAACTCATGCTAAGAGCTTTATATTGCATCATTTCATTTAATCTTCAAATTCCACCTGAAAAATTATTTTTCCTATCATCCCGATTTGACAGTTATGTCATTTATGCTCAGAGAGTTGAGGTTACTTATTCAAGGTCATACAGGGAAGCATTTATTCATGAAGTCGCTGAGAAATGAAGTCTTCTCCATGTTGGTTTTTGACTGTGCTTCTTGAGATCAATTTCTCAATAGATTCCCACAAATTAGACTCTTCAGAAACTGACTTATAAACAAGAATAAGCTTATCTCTTTATAATGAAAAAAGTAGTTGCCGGAGTGACGTCAGCATCATGGCGGAGTGAGCTTTCCCATGAATTCTTCCCCCACAAGATACAACAAAAGTTAACAGCCACAGACCAACAACGGAATCCCAGCCAGTGAAAAGCTAGAGCGGAGGGATCCACACTGCCGCACATCTGAGAGCGGAACGTGCTTGGCCCCCGGAGGAAGTGGGGAGAGGTAAGGAGAACTCCGCTCCCTCCCCATCAGATCAGCGATCCGGTCCGCGCGGCTCCCAGAGAGGGGGGAGGGGCGGCCCTCGGCGGGAAACTGTAGCTCTTCGGGCTCTCTCAGCCAGTGGGAAACTCCCGCACAGAGGGCTCAGAGGAGCCACAGGGCTACCATCAACATCTGAGCAACCCAGAGAGCGGATAAAGAGGGGCAAACGAGAAGCCTCCCACGTCAGGGACCCAGAGGGCAAAAGAGAGAGCGCCCCCCTCCCCGCAACCCGGAATCTGCAGCTCGACCAGATCTAGCGGTCCGAGGCAGACCTGAATAAACTGGACTGGACCCGTGGATCGCAGTGGGGAAAAAAAACAAAACAAAACAAAACAAAACTGCGGATCGCAGCAGAAAAACTGGGGCAGAGCGCAGGGGGCTTAGACCACATAGCCCTTTACCACCAGACAGTGGCGGCAGGTGGAAATTGCAACCAGAGACTTCCAGGATGAGGAAAATCAAAACCAACACAGGAACCACAATGCAAAAATATATGAAATCACCAGACCAGAAACAAAATGACAAGCACCCAGAAATCAACCCCGAAGACACAGAAATCCATAAACTAAATGACAGAGATTTCAAAATAGCTATCATAAAAACACTCAACGAAATACGAGACAACACAGACAAACAATTAAATGAGATTAGGAGCTTCTTCACAAAAGAGATTGAAATCATAAAGAAAAACCTATCAGGGCTGATGGAGATGAAGAACACAATGGAGGAGATAAAGGAGAATCTGGAATCTTTAAAGAACAGAGCTGACAATATGGAGGAAAGAATTAGTACTTTAGAGGATAGGAATACAGATATACTCCAGATGGAAGAAGAGAGAGAACTAAGACTAAAAAGAAATGAAGAAAGACTCCGAGAAATATCGGACTCTATTAGAAAATGTAACATAAGAATTATAGGTATTCCTGAGGGAGAGGAGAGGGAAAGAGGAACAGAGAGCCTATTCAAGGAAATAATAGCTGAAAATTTCCCAAATCTGGGGAAGGAGCAGGAAATACCAGTAAGCGAAGCCAACAGGACTCCTATATATATTAACAGACAAAGGCCTTCACCACGACACCTAGTGGTAAGGCTAGCCAGGGTCAACGACAAAGAAACAATATTAAGGGCAGCTAGACAAAAACAAAAAATAACGTACAAAGGAACTCCCATCAGGCTCTCAGCGGATTTCTCAACAGAAACTTTTCAGGCTAGAAGAGACTGGAATGATATATTCAAAATACTAAAAGACAAAAACTTTCAGCCAAGAATACTCTATCCAGCAAAAATATCCTTCAAATATGATGGAGAAATAGTAACTCTCCCAGATAAACAAAAGCTAAGGGAGTTCATGGCCACGAGACCGCCACTACAAGAAATACTCAAGAAGGCCCTCAGGCCTGAAAACAAGAAGAGAAAGGGAACACAAAGCTTGGAGTAAGGAGAAAAGTAGGTAGACAAAATCAGAGAAATAGTAGATCTTTACCGGAATAGGTTAGCAACCACTTAAATACTAAACTCAAAGATCAAAGGAAGAAATTCACCAAAAATAAATTTAACCTCATCACTGTAAACACACAGCCACAACACAAGATAGAATAAGGTATAACAAGAGCAACTTAGAAGGGGAAGAGGAAAGTGACTGAATTGACTTAGTATAAGGAAATAGGAGGCTATCAGATAATGGACTATCTCATACAGAAGATTTTTCGCCCAAACCTCAAGGTAACCACTAAACAAATAATCAAATTAAAACCACATATGATAAACAAAGAGAAAACTAGAAGAATCATAAGACAGAACAACCAAACTGAATTGGCAGTCCAAAACAAATGGGACAAGAAACAAAGGAAATGCAAAAGAACCAGAAAATAAGTGACAAAACAGCAACATTCAACCCTCATATTTCAATAATTACCCTAAATGTAAATGGATTGAACTCTCCAATCAAAATATACAGAGTGGCAGGATGGATTAAAAAGCAAGACCCAACAATATGCTGCCTTCAGGAAACACATCTTAGCACTAAAGACAAGCACAGGCTCAGAGTGAAAGGATGGAAGACAATACTCCAAGCTAATGGCAAACAAAAGAAAGCAGGTGTTGCCATACTCATATCAGACAAAGTAGACTTCAAGATAAAACAGGTTAAGAAAGACAAAGAAGGGAAATATATAATGATAAAAGGGACACTCCATCAAGAAGACATATCACTTATAAATATATATGCACCCAACATAGGAGCACCAATGTACATAAAACAACTATTAACAAACCTAAAAGGAGAAATCAACAACAACACAATAATAGTAGGGGATCTTAACACCCCACTTACAGCAATGGATAGATCATCCAGACAAAAAGTTAATAAAGAAATATTAGACTTAAATGAAAAACTGGACGAGATGGACCTAGTAGACATATACAGAGCACTCCACCCAAAAACAGCTGACTACACATTCTTCTCAAGCACGCATGGAACATTCTCTAGGATAGACCATATGTTGGGAAATAAAGCAAGCCTCAATAAATTTAAAAAGATTGAAATCATAACAAGCATCTTTTCAGACCATAAGGCTATGAAACTGGAAATGAACCAGGAAAAAAAAAACTGGGAAAGTGACAAAAATGTGGAGATTAAACAACATGCTACTGAACAACCAATGGATCATTGATGAAATTAAAGGAGAAATCAAAAACTATCTGGAAACAAACGAAAATGATAACATGCCATATCAAACCATATGGGATGCAGCAAAAGCGGTCCTGAGAGGGAAACTCATAGTGATACAAGCCCACCTTAACAAACAAGAAAAAGCCCTAATAGGCAACCTTAAATTACACCTAACAGAACTAGAAAAAGAAGAACAAACAAAGCCCAAAGCCAGCAGAAGGAGAGAAATAATAAAAATCAGAGCAGAAATAAATGATATTGAGACCAAAAAAACAGTAGAAAGGATTAATGAAACAAAGAGTTGGTTCTTCGAGAAGATAAACAAAATAGACATACCCTTAGCCAGGCTAACTAAGAAAAAAAGAGAAAAGGCTCAAGTAAATAAAATTAGAAATGAAAGAGGAGAAATTACAACGGATACCATGGAAATACAGAGGATTATAAGAGAATACTATGAGAAATTATATGCCAACAAATTGGACAATCTAGAAGAAATGGATAAATTCTTAGACTCATATAACCTCCCAAAATTGAACCAAGAAGAAATGGAGAATCTGAATAGACCAATCACAAGTAAAGAGATTGAAATAGTAATCAAAAACCTCCCAAAAAATAAAAGTCCAGGACCAGATGGCTTCTCCAGTGAATTTTACCAAACATTCAAAGAAGATATAATACCCATCCTCCTCAAACTATTCCAAAAAATAGAGGAAGATGGAACACTTCCTGAATCATTCTACGAGGCCAACATCACCCTGATACCAAAACCAGACAAAGACAATACAAAGAAAGAAAATTACAGGCCAATATCGCTGATGAACATTGATGCAAAAATCCTCAACAAAATATTGGCAAACCGAATACAACAATATATTAAAAAGATCATACACCATGATCAAGTGGGATTTATACCAGAGACGCAGGGATGGTTCAACATCCGCAAATCAATCAACGTGATACATCACATCAACAAAACAAAGAATAAAAACCACATGATCGTCTCAATAGACGCAGAGAAGGCATTTGACAAGATACAACATCCATTTATGATAAAAACTCTCAATAAAATGGGAATAGAAGGAAAGTACCTCAACATAATAAAGGCCATATATGACAAACCCACAGCTAACATCATTCTCAACGGGGAAAGACTGAAAGCCATTCCTCTGAGAACAGGAACGAGGCAGGGCTGCCCACTCTCACCACTCCTGTTCAACATAGTACTGAAGGTTTTGGCCAGAGCAATTAGGCAAGAAAAAGGAATAAAAGGAATCCAAATAGGTAACGAAGAAGTGAAACTCTCACTATTCGCAGATGACATGATTGTATATATAGAAAACCCTAAAGAATCTGTTGGAAAACTGTTAGAAACAATCAACAACTACAGCAAAGTTGCAGGGTACAAAATCAATCTACAAAAATCAGTTGCATTTCTATATGCTAATAATGAACTAACAGAAAGAGAGCTCAAAAAGATAATACCATTTACAATTGCATCAAAAAGAATAAAATACCTAGGAATAAATCTTACCAAGGAGGTGAAGGACCTATACAATGAGAACTACAAGACATTATTGAAGGAAATCTACGATGACATAAAGAAATGGAAAGATATCCCATGCACGTGGATTGGAAGAATAAACATAGTTAAAATGTCTATATTACCTAAAGCAATCTACAGATTCAATGCAATCCCAATCAGAATCCCAATGACATTCTTCACAGAAATAGAAAAAAGAATACTAAAATTTATATGGGGCAACAAAAGACCCCGAATAGCTAAAGAAATCCTAAAGAAAAAGAACAAAGCAGGAGGCATCACAATTCCTGACTTCAAAACATACTACAAAGCAATAGTAATCAAAACAGCATGGTACTGGTACAAAAACAGACACACAGATCAATGGAACAGAATTGAAAGCCCAGAAATAAAACCACACATATACGGACAGCTAATTTTCGACAAAGGTGCTAAGGACATGCAATGGAGAAAGGAAAGTCTCTTCAATAAATGGTGTTGGGAAAACTGGACAGCCACATGCAAAAGAATGAAAGTGGACCATGTGCTATCGCCATTCACAAAAATTAACTCAAAATGGATCAAAGACCTGAAGGTGAGACCTGAAACTCTAAAACTCATAGAAGAAAATATAGGCAACACACTATTTGACATTGGGTTTAAAGGAATCTTTTCGGATGACATGCCTACCCAGACTAGGGAAACTAAAGAAAAAATAAACAAGTGGGACTTTATCAGACTAAAGAGCTTTTATAAGACAAATGAAACCAGAATCAAGATGAACAAACAGCCAACCAGCTGGGAGAGAATATTTGCAAAACATACATCTGACAAGGGGTTGATCTCCATAATATATAAAGAACTCACACAATTGAACAACAAAAAAACAAACAACTCGATCAAAAAATGGGCAGAGGAAATGAACAGACACTTCTCCAAGGAAGATATACAGATGGCCAATAGGCACATGAAAAGATACTCAACATCACTAATCATCAGGGAAATGCAAATCAAAACAACACTAAGATACCACCTCACGCCCGTTAGAATGGCTATAATCACCAAGACAAAAAACAACAAATGTTGGAGAGGATGTGGAGAAACAGGAACCCTCATACACAGCTGGTGGGAATGCAAATTGGTGCAGCCTCTATGGAAAACGGTATGGAGATTCCTCAAAGAATTAAAAATAGAGATGCCCTATGATCCAGCCATCCCACTACTGGGAATCTATCCAACGCACCTGAAATCAACAATCCAAAGAGGCTTATGCACCCCTATGTTCATTGCAGCATTATTCACCATAGCCAAGAAGTGGAAGCAACCTAAGTGTCCCTCGACTGACGATTGGATTAAGAAAATGTGGTATATATATACAATGGAATACTACTCAGCCATAAAAAAAGACAAAATCGTCCCATTTGCAACAACATGGATGGGCCTGGAGCGTATTATGTTAAGTGAAATAAGCCAGAAAGAGAAAGACAAACACTGTATGATCTCACTCATATGTGGAATATAAACCAACACATGGACAGAGAAAACTGGACTGTGGTTACCCGGGAAGTGGGGGTGGGGGGTGGGCACAAGGGGTGAAGGGAGTCATATATATGGTGATGGACAAACAAAAATGTACAACCCAAAATTTCACAATGTTAGAAACCACTAAAATATCAATAAAAAAAAAAAAAAAAAAAGTAGTTGCCACATGGACCAGACCACTGGGTTGTGGGCATACTCGGACAGTCTGTCTGTTGGATACCCTGACAGGAAGGCAGGGTAAAATCAGAAGGTTTTTGGTTAGCCTGGATTTAGAGTGATGAAAGTTGGCTGATAGTTGGAGAGTTAATTGGTGATGTTAACGTCTAATGTGATCAAATAATGATAACTTGATGTAGCTATCTCTGTTCCGTTGCCATGGACACGCCAAGGACACTGGCAGCTTGACCTTGATTGATGATACCCCTTCCTTTCGACAAGATTGAGATTGAACACACAATCCTACCTCTGCGATGAATCTTATTTTCAGGCAGATCACACCATTTTGTTGTCATGTTAATGCTATCAATTTGCCTATAGCCAGATCTTGCTCTTGCTTTTGACTAATGTGTCTATTCTCGATCTTGGCCATTCTGAACAGATTTTACTAATCTAGCTCTAGTAAGGCAGGCATCAATATTTTATAGATTTCTATTATTCTCAATCTATGTTTTCAGAAAAGAAAAGGCTTACAACCACCTTCTTCCTTGATTGGAAATTTTTAACAGATTTGATATTGATTTACTTAACATGATATCGGATATGGTACATGCAGCTATGCATGCTATTATATAAATTACCATATATAATATATAATAGATGTATACATGTTATTAACTACAAACACAAAAACAATAGCTACTACTTCTCAAGCCTCTATCTTGTGTCAGGAACTATAACTTATTGTATAACTACAACTATAACATATGATATTTCATTTACTCCTCATAACATGTGTGAGGTAGATAGTAATATTCTTATTTTATGGAGGAGCAAACTAAGTTGAACTGAGATTAAATAACTTACTCTAGGTCACCCAGATGATAAATGATAAGTATAGATCTTTATATCTGTGACAAAAGGTTTATATTCTTCCCAATTTATTACCTTATCTTCCATATGTTACCTTATCTAATGAATAAAGTTAGTGGTGATTTGCTATGTTTAGGATTCTATTAACAATATATAGACTAGATCATGGAACTGTGACTTACGGAAACATAGAAGATAATTAATCTCTAGTAGTCTACAGGTTTGGTGGAAGAAAATCTACCATAAGCCATTCTAATAATGTCTTAATAGAAAATTTCGTCTTGTCTTCAGCACTATTTTAGTGCTTTAATATATTTTCTATCATCAGGGAAAGCATAATCTAATTTAAACAACTTTTGTACATTATCTAAAATAACTACTCCAAGTTATTCTTATTTACTGCATTGGTCTGTATGTACTACAAAATTTTATAGGTCTTTTAGCAAACAGAATTAAAGTATTTATTATGCAGTAATACTTTTTATCTTCCTTAATAAAATGTTGTGATTACACTCAAATTCAATTGCTTAAGAAGTAGATAAAGCCGCATTAACAGAATTCCCAGTCTCAATAAAATTCAAGATCTTTTAAAGTATTCATTCATTTGACAAATATTCATTCATACCTACTATGTGTGTGGCACTGTTTTAGGCACATGGGGTATTAGGTAAACAAAACATACAAGAATCTCTGACCTCATAGAAACTAAATTATTGTAAAAGGCTATAGAAAATAAAAATTAAATAAACACAACGAAGAAAATTATGTAATAAGTTAAAATCAATAAGTGATATGGGAAAAAATTAAAAGGAGATCAGGGAAAGAAAAAGTAGGAATGCTGGTAGATGTGAGAGACAGTATTATGTAGGCTGGTTGGGGGTACCTCATTGAGAAGAAAAGTATTGAATAAAGAATTGAAGAAGGAGCTAACCAGGCAAATATCTGGGAAAGACCATTCAATGTGAAGGCAATCGCTTCAACAAATGCCTAAAATAGGAGAAACAAACAGCAAAGATTTCAATGTGGTTGGACTAGAGAGAGGGAGGGAGGGAGAAAGTAGTAGAAGACAAATTAGAGAGAACAAGGAGCCAAATCATGTAGACCGTTGTAGGCCCTTAGAAGTATTTTGGCTTTCACCCTGAGTGAAATAAAGAATTATTTTGAGCATAAAAACAACAGAATATGACTTATATTTAGAAAGATTATTCTGGAGAATGTCTTGGAAATAAACTATAGAAGGGAAGAGAAAAATCAGTTAAACAATTGTCATAGCAATTTTTGAATGAGCTAATGGTGAGTTGGATCAGAGAAGCAGCAGCAGAGATGGGGAGAAGTGTTCAGATGATGGACATATTTGAATGTAGAGCCGAGATTTTCTGATGGATTGGATGTGAGAGATAAGAGACAGAGCAGTCAAGGTTGACTCCAAGGTTTTTGGCCTGAACATTTTCAATGATGTAGTTATCATCCAGTGAGAAGAGGAAATCTGTGAGTGTGAGATACTGTTGCAGGGGAGGGAGAAAGACGAAGAGTGCAGTTTTGAACACGTTGAATTTGAAATATCAAGTTTTAATAGACAGTTGAGTATACAAGTCTGGAATCTGAGAGAAAATAAAGACTAGAATTACAAATTGGGATTTGTGGGCATATAACTGGAATGTTATGGCCATGAGACTGGATGAGATCACCTAGGAAGCGAGGGTAAATAGAAAATCAAGAAGAACAAAGGAACCAAACCCCCAAATACTCCAACATTAAAAAAATCAAGAAGAAGAGAAAGAACCAGCAGCAGACCCTGAGAAGGAGTAATCACTAAGGTAACAAGAAAATTGAGATGTGTGGTGTCCTAGAAGTCAAGTGTAGACAGTGTATCAAAAAGAAGAGAAGACTTTCCCCTCTGGCTGTAACGTAGAGGGTGCAAAAGACTCTTTCATCTTAACCAAAGCAAATTAGATAAGCTACCAAAATCATAAATATTTTTTAAACCCATCAGAAAGCATAGCATATAAAGAAACATAAATGAATTCAAGTCCAGAAAAGGATGAGGTCTTCATAGGAGAGAAAAAAACCCACAGTTGTTCTTAAAACTGGGAAGGCAATGGGAAGAGGAAGAATAAGCAATAGATGTCAGTAAGAATAAACCAACTGAACTTTTAGCAGACTTCTATTGACCACATGGCATGTAAGATTAGAATTCTGAGGAGCCTAGCCAGGAGCAGGTATACATCTACTGGCTAGCAGTTTCCAAAGGGCCTCTGTGAAGTATACAGGTAGTATGCCGAAGACTGGAGACATGGAAGGATAGCTGAGAGATACCCCTGCTGAAGTGTGCAGACTGCATCTCAAGTGCAAGGCAGCCATCCTCCAAAGGCTCGGACCATGGTAATAAGGCTCGGACCATCTGAGACACTCTGGGCTTTCAGCCACCAAAGTTTGGGACTAGAAGAAAGGTAGAGCGAAACTTTTCACTAAAGTACTCTGAGATACCATAGATGATAAACCAACCTCTGAAGGCCATTTGAAGCACAGAAAGGTGGAGGAAGATGTTCTGAGGTGCAGAAAATTGGGGAAAGTACTGGAGAGCAAAGAGAATTCCACCGGGCCCCAAAGCTGGCAGCTTGATTGTAAAGCAGAAGATTTCCCATTGCTTGGAATGCTATAAAGGAATATGAGCTGCCTGGAATCTCATTGATGTCTTGCTAAAAGGAAAAGTCCTGACCCACCATTAAAATATTAAACTAAAGCTGTAAAAAAAACAGATCCAGCTTAACTACAGTTAAGATCGACTCAGCCACCCACTCTATACCTGATAGAAGAAAGGGTAGCCCCTTTCTGGAGGTGAATATTACTCACTTTAGTCTCTAATGTTATTTTATACAAAAATCATAGCATAAAATAAACTTTGAGACATACAAAAAAGCCAAAATTTGGGGACCAATGTCATGAGAGAAATACTAAATAGAAGTAGATACAGAGATAGTTCAGATATTGTAATTATCAGAAAGGAACTTGAACACAACTCTGATAAAAAATGCTATAAGAATCTACTGGAGAGGATAGACAACATACATATAGAAATGGAGTGTTTCTCAAGCGATGAAAACTATACAAAAGAATTAAAGAAAAATGCTAGAATTGAAAAAAAATTAAAAAAATAAAGACTTCATCAGATGAGCTCAACAGCAAACAGACTAGTGGAGCAGATTAGTGAACTTGAAAGACAGGTCAATAGAACATATCTAAACAGAAACACAAATAGGAATAAGAATGGGAAAAAATAGAACAAAACAACTCTGTGGGAAAATATCAAATAGTCTAACATGTAATTGAAGTCCTAGCAAGACAGAAAATAGAGAATGGGGCAGGAAACAGTATTTTAGGAAATAATGGCCAAGAATATTCCGACAACGATGAAAGATATTAACCCACAGAGCCAAGAACTTCAACAAATCTCAAGCATCATAAAAAGAAAAGCATACCTATGTATGTACAGCATAGTCAAACTTACGAAAACCCAAAGATAAAGGGCAAGTCTGTAACGCAGTTTTAAGAAAAGTCCTAAGAGGGACTTCTGCAAGAATATTCATAGCATCCTTAATTATAAAAGCTAAAAAGCAGAAACAACCCAAGCACTCCAATAGCAGAAGAAAGAATGAACAAATTATGGTGTAGAATCTCAAAAGCCTATATTTAGCCAAAGAAACCAGAAGAAAACACACAAAATAATTCATATTGAATCATGCCATTTTTATGAAGTACAAGAAATATTCTATGACAAAGTAACCTATGGTAACTGAACTCAGAATGTGGCTGCCTTTGAGGGGTGTGGGGATTGACCAGAACGGGACACAGAAGAACTTTCTGGGTGATGGAAATGTTCTATGTCTTGTTTTGGGTGGTCCTTACACAATGTCTACAACTGTCAAAACTTATTGAACTGTACACTTAAAACATGTGCATTTGAGGGTGTGTAAATTATGCTTCAATTGAAAAAAAGAAGAAAGTTATCAACTGTGCCAAGTGTTGCTGATGAGTCAAGTTAGAAAAGGACTGAGAATTTACCTTTTAATGTAGCAACAGGGAGACCTTGGTGATCTTGAGGAAAGTAGTTTGGTGGAGCATTGGAAGCAAAATCCTGTTCTCTTAGACATTTCCCTTCTCCAGTAAACTGGCTAATGTGTTGAGAAGGTGTGCTGAGGATTTCCCTCAGCAGACATGAGTGTTTTCATCCCTAAATAGAATAGTTTTAACAGACAGAAGTTAGTGGTTGAGATTTTTTTAAACTTGCAATTCCCTTTATGTACTCTCGGCCTATGCTTAGGGACGTGTTCTTCATATTCCTAAGAACTATTTTTCAAGTTCAATTTTAAGAATAAAGACAGAAACATGAAAATCGGCTGATGTCTATGCTACTTTTATAAACTGAGATATATTGGCTGTAATGAGAACACTTTTGTTAATGATGTCCCGTCCATGAGAAGCATAATACTTGGGGATTTACTCATCCTGGTAAATATCGTTTTTATTCAGACAGATCTTTATTACATATATATTTCTGCTTTAAGAGCACGTAGGTTAACCAAAATTGTGAGGATTGTGATATAACCAAATCAAGTGTAATGAACAAGAAAAGGAATTTGACAAAATGAATCTTAAAAGCAAAAACAAGAAAACAAACTTTTTTTTAAAGTAATATTTATTTTTCTTAAAGAAATAAAAGCTGGACTGATGAGAATATTAACAACTTTATGAGACATTAAAAGATAATATTGGTGCCGGCCTGGTGGCTTAGCGGTTAAGTTCCTACTCACTGCTTCCTCGCCCGGAGTTCGCAGGTTCAGATCCTGGATGTGGACCAATGCACCGCTTGTCAAGCCATGCTGTGGCGGCGTCCCATATAAAGCGGAGGAAGATGGGCCAGGGCTGATCTTCCTCACACACACACAAAAAATATATAATATTAAGGTGGGCTGTTATATTCCATAGTCTAGAAAAAGAGACAGAGAAAATTTTATTTTTAGGTTATATAATTTTAGTCACATTTGAAGACTAAGGCATGGGTTACATATATATCCAATGGGGGTCTCTTTAAGACCATTTTTCCCAGTTAACATGGTTTCCCATGCTAAACTATGACAACATATATTGGCTTGGAATTCAGTATTAGTAAGGGTAAACCTTAATAAGGAAGTGTATGGTCTAATTAAAGCCCCTCCAATAGAATTGATGCTTAAAGTTTTGTCCTATGATTAAGGACTATATGAGCAAAAGTGCTACACCAGCAAGCTGGTTCTTTTGCAACTACAATGTGTCATTTTAGTGTCACTTTTATATGGCCATTTTCTGCTTTGTCTTTCCTCAGAGTTTTGAAAATTCTGCCTGGTATCTGGTAGGCAGACAGTGTTCTGAATCAAAATTCACAGCAGTGGTAGTGTGTCAGAGGAGTACCCTGAAACTGAGCCAGCCTCCGGAGTGTTTCAGAAGAGCTTATTTTCTTTCCATTTTCTGTATCTGATATAATCTTGGCCTTGAGAAAGCAAGTGTCAGTTTTTACAGCTAATAAATTCCGTGAGTGAAGCACGCTGCTGTTATAGTTATGAGCGTTTGGAATCCTGTGCTTGGGCTTCCCATCATTTCACTCTTTTCCCTAGAGGTTATTAAAAACGATTAAAACGAAAAATAGGGCCATCCGGTGATTGCACCTCATAATAATGGGAAAGTCAATATAGGTCAACAGGGCAGACTCGTCTCTAATAATTGAAAAACAGAAAATAAAGATATTTTTACTTTCTTATTGTGGGTATATACCTACAGAACAGGAAAAAATTGTAAGAATTATATTTTATAATACGTGAGATAGCAAGAATGCCAAACTCCTTAGTTGTGTTCCTAAAAATGGGACCCCTATCTTTAAATAACTAGTGTTTTTATTGGCTACATTACCTGGAAAAGTTGCATGTGCATTTCTGCAAATTTTATTACATTTTAAAATACTGTTTGTGAAGACTATTTTTTAGTTGACTTCCACTGTATTGTTAGACTTTATAACTCCAGTGGACATGTTATCTAAATAATTTCAATATCATCTAAACTCATTGGATTCGTCAAGTGTTCAGGAATTCAGCATTTATGAGGATTTTCACTGAATTTAATAACATACATTTTATCCTGTACCCTTAAGTTTTACTTCTACTTAAGGTTGAAATAAATTAGATAATACTGATCTTAATTATTTTCTAATATAGTCATCTCATTTTTTATACCTATTTTGGTGATAACCAAAAAAAAAAAAACACATGTATTTAATTGTAATATAATGAAATAGCAACCTTTCCCAAATGTTAACTCTGGACCAGGAATATACCAAATATTTGCAAACCTGCAATTATTTAATCTTCATAACAATCCTATGATATTGTTCTAAATGTAAACCGTGAAGAAACTGAGGCTCGCAGAGTTGAAGCAACTTGCCAAGAGGACATAGTTCAAAAAGCCAGAAACAGACTCAAAGCTTGGTGTGTCTAATGTAAAAGGCCAAGTTCCTAGCCACTAAATGGTGCCAAGCTCCAGTGCATTAGCTGCATCTGCCTTATCTGCATGGCAAGGGTCTCTAACGTCAGTGCAGGAAGTGAGTACTCACAGATTCTTGTTTTATTCAGTGGGTTGTAACTCATTTCTATTGTAGCTTAATTTGACATTCAAAAGGTGACTTTAATGGGCAGTAAAGTTTGAGAAACTCTATACTAAGTCAGTTACCCTCGTCCCTCTGTGTTCTTTTGCCAAAGTCTGCTCATCCGTTCTAGTTTACTATTTGTCTTCTTTCCCATTCTCTTCTACCAAAATTTTAGAGGAGTTTCAGAAAATAGTGGTGATCATGTTGTGTTTAATATGCCATGCTCAATCACAAGCTTTTAGTCATTTCAGAAAGTAAATTTTGACCATCTTGTCTGAAGAAAAACCCGTGTCCACCAACACTTTCAAGTTAATAAAGACAATATGTGCTAGATTTACTTTTACTATATTATTTATGAGTAGACCATATACAGTATTTATTTTGCATTAAACACACAGACATATATATGTAGATATTTATTTATGTATTTTCTGAAACTTCCAGACTTTATCAGTTTGTACCATTTCTTATCTAAAGCAGAGAAAGCTTTGCCTTGATGTGAACTATGTAAAGTGCATATAGGGCAAACTCACCGGGGCTTATCTTACTAATGAAAAAATTAATCTTAATTCCACTTGAGACTTTGGGGCTGGTTAGCAATTTAGATCTTCTTTTCAAAAACTGGAAGTGACTCTTTCATGTGCCTGAAAATGAACAATCTCAGCTCCTGGGTGATGTCACCTGTTTATTGCCACAATTCAGTATTTGAATAATGCAGTGAAAAAATCCCAGAAATAGCACAAAAGGGAAATAAACCTGCCAGAGAATTCCAAGAACAAGCAAATATAATTACTCAGACTCCTTCTTACCATACCCTTGTCAAAATCCATTTCTTAACTTTTGAAATATCGGGCAAGCTTATCTATACATTATCACTATCAAATTTATAAATAATTATAGAATACTTGGTATGGCAATTTCAAAATTATAGTCTCATATTTTGGAATAGAATTCTAATGACCTGGAATGATTAAAAAATACTCAGGTGTCAGCCTACGGTATTTCGGTAGTAATGTAGAATCTCAACTTGAAAGTTAGTTGGCAAAATGCTGAGCCACAGAAAAATTCACATTGACTTTATGATGAATGGTTAAATCTCCCAAAGGTTCAATAAGCCAAGATATTCCCTACTGAGAGCTTGTTCTGACAGTTCCAATGCAGGCAAAATTCTTTCTGAAATCAATGTCCTTCATCAATAGAAGCCAACTCTTTTTCCTGTCAAATTATCACTGACAATGTTTCCTTTCTGTAACGTGTGGTTCAGATAGGTTTTTGAATACAATGTCCTTGTGGTTGATGCCTCCAAAATAATTTTTCTTCTGATTTCTGTACGGACACTTGAAAAGTCCTTCCTCTACCTCCACTCCCTACTCCAGCCCCCTCACTTTCTGACTCCAACCATATGGAAAGCATCCTAAGATGTCTAAAAGACCATCATTTTTGTTCAGAGAGGAGTCATTTCATAGGGGCTTTGGTCTTAAATTCAAGTCTGTGTGCTGTGAAAGAGTAAGAATAAGAGTGAGTGTAAATGTAAAAGAAATTAAAAATAAAGAATAACGCAGGTGATAATTCCAGGCATAGACTTATGCCTGGGAATGAGTATGAGTAGGGTAAATGAACTGATGCTCTTAGTTTCACTCTTCATGACTTCTAACAGTGTGAGAACAGTCAAGGCTGAATCAGATGATACTTGCAGCCAAAACCTTTGGAAAATGTGTATGAATGATTTTAAAGGATTCTCTACCATTAAAAACAAACAAGCAATCCCACATTTTTTTAGGTAGCCAGCAAAGTGGGTAGATCTTTGAAGAAAAAAACTTATGAATTAAGACCCACAGAGAGATGTAAGCCAAGAAAGTGAGGAATTGATATTATCTTTATGATTATATACATGAGATCACGTGTAATGCTCTGTCCCACAGAAGACTAAAATCAAAGACAATAAACAGGAAGATCCAGCAAGTTGTCATAATATTTAAATTCTGAAATAAAATTTCTGAAATGAAATTTCTTAACAAATGCATGTTAAGGGTAATTAAAGGGGTTTTAAAAAGTGATTTTGACAATCTACAACTTTTACTTGTTATGCCAAGTTTAAAATCAAACACCTTATTAAAAGACAATTTTCATAAAAGGATAAAATCATGAATTTCATACAGATATTAAAATAAACATGCGTTAAAGATTTTATTTAACTCACAGACAAGGTGCCAGGCAGATGTTACAACTTGTTCAAAGAAGAATCCAAAGAACAGACACATTTATAGATCTGGAATATTGGAACAAATGAACAAATGGATGCAAAATTGGTTTTACAACGTGAGGAAAAGGACTGTGGGAGAGGGTTGTCCCTCCACTAGACAGAATTCAGTTGCATATCTATGGACTATTTACTCAGCATTTGGGGGTGGGCTCAGTTGAGTGGTATTTCTCTTGGTCTCATCTGGTGTCACTGACTCTTCTGCAGTCTCACTGGAGACTCAGTTGGAGGTGGATCATCTAAGACGGCTCCACTCACATATCTGGTGGTTGGTGCCGGCTGTCAGTGAGGTCGTGTGTCTTCGGCAGGCAAGGCTGGGCTGCTTCACGTGGTTACAGAAGAGTTGCAAGAGAGCAAGAGTAAAAGCCTCAAGGCCTCTTGAGGCCTACGCTGGATGTCAATTTAGCTATATTCTATTAGTCAATGTAAATTACAAGGCCAGCCTAGATTTGAAGAGGGAGGAATAGACTCTTCTTCTAGGCGGACAGAGCAACAAATTCATCTTGAAAATGGATGTGGGGACAGGAATTGGAGGAATTGTTGTGGCCACATTTACAAATAATTTACTCCTCTTATGCTAAGAACTTTGGTTGGGATTTAAGTATAATGGAAAGCCACAAGAGGGAACAAAAATAAATAAGAAACAAGCTTTCACCAAATATATAATATATATATTAGTGATAACAACTCTTTGCATTTATTTAGCACATTTAAATTTACAAAGCATTTTTGTTTACAATATCTCATGTTTTTGCAAATGGTAGGATTTTCTTGTTTTTTATGGCTAAATAATATTCCATTGTATATTTATACAACAACTTCTTTATGTATTCATTCTTTGATGGGCATTTAGGTTGTTTCCATGTCCTGCCAATTGTAAATAATGCTGTTATGAACATGGGGGGGGGGTGCAGATATCTTTTCGAGTTAGTGCTTTCATTTCTTTTGGATATATTCCCAGAAGTGGAATTGCTGGATCACGTGGTAGTTCTGTTTTTAAATTTTTGAGGAACACCCACACTGTTTTCCATAGTAGCCGTACCAATTTACAATCCCACCATCAGTGCATAAGGATTCCCTCTCCACTACGTCCTCAGCAGCATTTGTTATCTCTTGTCTTTTTGATGATGGCCATTCTATCAGATGTGAGGTGATATCTCATTGTGGTTTTAATTTGCATTTCTCTAATGACTAGTGATGTTGAGCATCTTTTCATGTACCTGTTGGCCACTGTATGTCTTCTTTGGAAAAATGTCTATTCAGGTCCTTTGTCCATTTTTTAACTGAATTATTTGTTTTTCCACTATTGAGTTGTATGAGTTCTTTATGTATTTTGGATATTAATTCCTTATCAGGTATATAGTTTGTAAATATTTTTTTCCCATTCTTTAGGTTGTCTTTTCACCTTGTTGATGGCTTGTTTTGCTGTCAGAAGCTTTTTAGTTTGATGCTGTCTCACTTGTTTATTTTTTATTTTGTTGCTTGTGCTCACGTGTATTTTCTGAATAAATGTTTACTATTATTATCATTTTATTATTAGGTTTTATCTTCTGAAAATTGATTTTCAATGCTGGGAAAATCCATTGTGCCATGTATTGTGTGGTTCTGCAAAGTCAATGATTAAACAGCTATCAGTAGGTACTTTTTTTTTATCCAAAAGAAATTGGAAACTCTATTAATGATTCAATAGAGAAAACTGGAAAGACGTGGGTTTGGGGGGGGGGGCTGGTCATTAGTATTAATACAAAGTACTTTATTTTACTGTTAAAGATAAAAGATGTGTCAGCATATTAATCTGGAAGAGATAAAGTACAAGGTTTTTTTCCAAGAAAATGATTGTCACCATGAACAATTGTTAAGACTCAGACCTTAGAAAGAGGTTATTACTTAGGATCTGTAACTGGAATATTCAGGTATACCATAGACATAATTATTTCCCCAAACAGTGCTGCATGGTATGTTACTATTTTTGAAGTGGGTGGCCAAGCTTAAAATTCTGCTATATTAAGTAAAATGGGTGCAGAAGTGGAACTTCATAACTCTCAAGTCTCCAGAGAATTGCAAAAACAGCAGTCTTATTACTGTTCATCAGGATTGGTGTGTTTATGACGTTTTGACACTGCCATTTATGATTCTACAGAAAATATGGCAAGAATGGCTTTGCTTCTCAGCCCAAGGGCCTTAAGGGGTTTATGTAATGCCAAATGGTGAACAGATGTAGATTAAAAAGATAAAGTAGTCTTCCAAAATCTCCAAAAGAATGGAGGAAATCTAGCCCTGACTGCTGACTTTTGTGCTAACTGCGAGTTGGGGCAAATCACTTGTTTTCCTATCCTCAGTTTATTTATCTCCAAACTGTGGGTGATTGTGCTAAGTGATGACTAAGGTCACTTTTGTCTGTAATAGCCATAGATGATACAATTTACAGCCATGGATTGTCTGGCGCATCTCCATCTAATAGGGGGCAGGTGTTAGAAAGCAGATTCCTAGGCCTTTGCACAAATCTAACAAAGCAAAGTGGAAAGTGGGGGGGTGGAATTCAGGAATTTGTATTAAAAAACAAACACCTCTTCAGGTGCTTCATAAGCACATTTATACCCAAGAACCACTTCATATGTTATCAGGATTTCCCAATGTTAGATATGAGATCATTTAATTCTCATATAGACTTAAGAAATATTATATGAAGGAAACACCAACACTTTCAAAATACTGCGAGAAGAAGAGAGTTTGCTTATTTTTTCTGACCTCCTTTGCACAGATACTGAAGTTGAAATTATTAGAGGCAAAACCTTGATCACATAATTTTTGTCAAGTTCAGATCTTACAGCATTTAAAGTCTTGCAACAATTCAATCAACACCAAAACCTTCACAGGAAATAGCCAAATAAAGCAAATACTCCAATATCCACATTATTTTGGTATTTCTCTTCCTCTCTTTATCGTCCTAACAGATATTATGAGAAGCAGTTCAGTGAATGAACCAGACAGACAGAAGGAACTGGTTGCATTCTTGGTGTGAAAAATATATCATTTTATATAAATATATTAAAAAATAAACATTATATATATATAAAATATATCATTATATATATATACACACACAAATACACATACATACATACATAGATATTCACCCACATAATTATCATGTAAAGATGCTTGGATTGCCTTTCATATTTCCAGTCATATTCATTAATTTTTATCTGACTTTATGGGCATAAAATATGTGCTAAGGAAGTTGAGAGACCCTGAGTTCAGCTTCCCCAGGAGAAGACTCCGCAAAACGTTTTGATATATAAAGTACTTTTAGTTGATGTCTTCTAAACATTTCTATGAGGTGGGCAGCACAGCCATTACCATCCCTATTTGACCAATGAAGAATTTCAGTGACAGCAGATTTGTCCAGTTTGATAACCTGCTACAGCAGAACTAATCCAGGAATCATGGTCAGGTGTTTTGGCTTTGAACCCAGCACTCTTTCTTCCACACCCTATTCATGCCACAGTTCAACAGTTTTTCCGTATTTTTTTTACTTAAGTCTTCTTGTAATTGAAAGCATCTGTGTACTTGGAGTGAAGGAAGCAAAGAGTTATCACACTGACTTTATTGATAAAATTTATTCAAATCTCCCCATTATGATGGCTACTATACTGACCGCATGGTGTGAAATTACTAGTAGGAAATAGATTGCAGCAGAAAGTAGGCTGCAGCAAATCCATTAAAGAAATCCCAGGGAGAGGGAATGACGTAATGAGAACTGTATTTATTTAAAAAGATGCCAGTTCTATCTCCAAAATATCAAATAGCTCTTCAGTCTGTCCTCTAGTCTCCATTCCTTCTGCCACTGCTTCAGTGTAGGCTCAGACACATAGTAGGTACCAGAAAACAAAAAATTTACAGAATGACACTATAGCAAATATCTCCTAATTGGTTTTAGCCTCCTTCCTTTTTGAAATAGGCTTAGAAGTAGCAGCACCAGGACTTGAACCACAGTTGGAGGGGCTCAGAGGACAAGCTTTCAACCAGCACACTTACACTGTTCCCAGATCATTAGCCACTTTTACAGCCTACATAATAGACTTGAGGGCATGGCTCCTGCAGCACCAGCAAAGGGCTCTTTAACACTTTAGATTTATTATTTGTAAAATTCAACTTTCTGCAATTTGTGCACTCCATTTGGCTACCGTACTGAAATTTCCTACGCAAGAAAATTACCATATTCGGTGAGGTTTTTAGTCTGGTCCTGGTACTTCCTGAATGTTTAGCTGCTGCATATTATTTTGTTTAGGGCATGAGCTCACAAAAAGGAATCTAAGAATTGAAGATTCAATTCTGTGAGGATGCTGGCACAGCACTAGATATGGCATGACTTGCCAACTTGCTCTGTGCCCTTTGGGCCTCTTTCAGAAACTCTTCAATCACTCTTTTGGGGAAAAGAAGGCTATTTAATATTCCTTTATAATCTGCAACCCTCTCTGTGGGAGAGAAACCCTATGGAGATCAGTGAAAAGCAGAGCCAGTCAGGCTGCTTTTGCTTCCTTTGTTCAGCTGGGTCACTTATTAGCTGTGACTGGGAAGGGATGTTGTGTAATTATGACAGGTCCCTATAGAACCTGGGTATTAATATTAATTAAAGACACTAATATTTCACTGGAAACTTTGCTGACCATCAACCATCCCTTGCCACAACTTTGGTTTCAAAAAGGGCTTAAAGTATTTGAATTTGAAAAGCAGCAGTTTTAGTTACTTGAAAACAATAAATATAAATCAACCTAATAAGAAGACAGTATTGTGTGAACATTTCTAGACTAATCCACCTAAATCAAGAAAAGAGAGACGTATGTCTGGAAGTACTTTTTGTCCCTTGGTGTCCATTCACTTGTTTTTTTTTTTGTGGTTGTTTGTTTTTTCAGCAATACCAACCTCCATGAACTTTAGCAATGCTCATAGCCACCCAGCTAGAGACTCTTTGTGTCTCATTGTGTTCACTCAATTAAATTTTGGCCAGTGAATTTTGAGTATAAGTAATAAATGCAACTTGCTCATCACTTCTCTAAAAAGGAAGCAGGTAGCCCCATATTCTCTTTTTCACAATGTCTGTGGACTAATCTCAATCTAGGGTGCTGAAGAGCTGCTATAAGTGAGAGGAGGAGGGAACACCCTCAGTTATAGTGGGTGATTAAAGAGTGTCTGGACACCAGGTATAGCAGAACTAACTGCCTGTTTTTGCACACCCACTGACTTCTGGACTATTATTTTGAGAGAGAATAAACTTATACTTTGTTAGAGATTCTGTAGT
Source organism: Diceros bicornis minor (assembly GCF_020826845.1). Taxonomy (NCBI): domain Eukaryota; kingdom Metazoa; phylum Chordata; class Mammalia; order Perissodactyla; family Rhinocerotidae; genus Diceros; species Diceros bicornis. The sequence continues at coordinate 26,376,898 of NC_080741.1, forward strand.
TTTGGGGCTCTTTGGCATAGAAGCTTAGTTTTACCCAAAGGCAGTGTTTTTCTTTACAGTACCTTTTATTGATTCAAATTGGCATTGGTCTGAACATAAAATATCTGGTCACAGTTGAATCTGAACATAAAATAACAGGTCACAGTTGAATCAAAAGCTAGTGTATCTTAGGAAAGTAAAAGAAAATTTGTGAAAGGTAGTGTGGTCAAGTGGCAAAATGTGCGTTAATGGCATCAGATGGACATACTCCTCATGTTATACCCTTTTGACCTTAGGCTTCACTGACCTCAGTTTCCTCATCCTTAAAATAATGAAAATAATACATGCTTTACAATATCACTAGGAGGATTCAGAGCAATGATATATATGAAGTATCTGGCAAAAAAAAGTTTCTCAATAATGCCAGTTCTTTTTCTTCCAATTTTTCTGCTTATTTTAGCCTTGTTTATTTGGGGATACCTGGAGTACGGTCTTGTAGTCAGACCATAAATTGTTTTATAGAGAAGGAATGATTTTTTTCCTTTCTTTTTCATATAGTGTTAGTTAATTGATTGGAAATTTTCTGTGATTTTGAGGCTGATGAAAAAACAGTATGAGCTGAAGTAGGCAGTTCCTCCTCCTCTCTCACTTCATGAATACCAACCTTTGGAGGAGTGTGTAAAGTGGGGAGGGAACTGGCAGTATAAATAGTCACTCTCCTGAGGGTTTGCATCATAGTTATCAAGAGTGCTTTTAATAGAAGTCATTTCCAAAAGGTGAAAAAGCAAATGAAAAATGGCAGCTCTGTCCATGGCACAATCTATCCCTTTCACCTTTATTGATAGGGTCTTCTCTCCTTAAGGATTTGCTGTGTTGACAAGGGTACTTAGTATTGATCAGAGCTAATCTGGTAGTCTAGTTGACATCCCAACTCCCTGCACTTTAGTTTTTAATTGAAGAAAGCCTTCATAATCTAGTCACTTCCTATTTTCTCTTTGATCCAAGAATCCCTAGGCAAAGTCAGCATTGAATCAGTCTGAGGGAATGTGGTTCATCTAGGATGAGTCAATGTCTGGATTAGGAAGAGAAAATGGGCAAATTATATTGCAGTGTACAACTTTTGATGACACTGCAATACGATCCTTCTGTGTGAGGAAGGGCACGGAACATTGTTGGATAACTGCACTCTGGGATCAAACCAAATAGTTGAAATCCTGGCTCTTGTTTACTAAAACTAAAAGTTTTCAAAAATCTCTGAACCTCAGTTTCTTCATCTCGAAAATAGGTGACGGTAATGTCTCTACATCAGAGATAATACGGTGAAGGATTGTTGTAGCATGGGTTAGATGATTCAGTGTATGCAAAGCATCTAGAATATAGTAGATGCTCAAAGGGTAGCTATTATCTTTTCAGGCCATTTGTAATTGAGAAACTTCTCATTTTTTAAATTAGAAATGTCCTGTAGAAGGTGAACCCTGAATAAGTCTGAGCAAGTGAGATTCATCCTATGCAAATATAAATTCAAGACACTTTCCAAAACCAAGTGTAAATGGTGGGCTTGTATTGCCTATAATTTTAAAGTATTATTACTCTTTTTCCCTTTCATTGATATGAAAGTATATATCTACATTCTCTTCCAAGCTTTGCAATCATACTATATTTAAGATTCTTTATCTGCTATTTCCAGGTAATAGATGATGCTTTCAATTCTAATTCATTCATTTAAGTATAAATAATAAGCAAGATTGCAGAGACATTTCTGGCATAAACTATGTATTGGTTAACTCAAAACCCATTTCCAATCCCTCTTCTCTTCCTTTCCTTCTAGGAAGTTTAAACTGGACTGACAGACTCTCTTGAAGTTAAGGGTATCATGTGACACAGTTCTGATGAATGACATGTAAGTGGAAATATGCCAAAAGCATTTGGGGAAACATACATTTTTAAGAATAGAAAAAGAGGGTAGGATATAAAAAAAGGTTGTGAAGCTTTTGCCCTACCATCTTCTTCCTTTCTGACATGTGACTGATGCTTAGAAGTAGAGCAGCCATCCTACTACTCAATGATGTGCTAAGAGTAGTGGAGCTAAAATACGGAAAGGACCTGAGTCTTTATGTCATTAATGAGCATCTGATTCAGTGCTTCAGCCGTTTATTCCATTTTCAACAAATATTTATTAGGCATTTACATGTTACAAACATACTCTTCTCGATTTTGGAGATACAGTAGTGAAAGATAAAAATTCCTGCTCTCATGGTTCTTACATTTTAGTGTGAGAAGAGAAACAGAAAACAAATTTCTAGGTGTGTGTGTGTGTGTATGTGTGTCAAAATGCTAAAAAAAAAATCCTAAGGAGAAAAATAAAGTAAAGCAAAGAGAGGGCAAAGAAATGCTAGGGTTAGGGTATGTTTCACTGCTGAAAGACCCAAATGAGAATTAGAATCAGGAAAGTGAGAGATGGCATGAGTTCCGCGCTTTATGTTATACAATATAAATTGAGTGTGAAATTAAATTAGCCTTGCTGGTTGCAAGGCAGATAGTGTGGGTCAATATTGGGGTGAGATGGGGCTTGCTAGGAGCAAGCAGAATTTTAGGGACCCTCTTCTTACCTGATGATGGTGATGAAGAGGCTGGGGAAGGGGTAGACATCTTATTCAGAGCCATAGACATGGAGAGCTGATAGGTCTTCTTCTGACTCTGATACCCACTCAAGATAAGGTTGACATAAGAAAAGCCATATCGTAGAAAAGAAAAACTCTATTGTAACTTTGAATGACCTCTGACAAACTAACCCAGCTGGATATGCACCCTCCGGGAGATCTAACTGCTCTGTAGATTTTACTACCCCTGCTTGTGCATGTACCTCCCAGCTGTGATAAGATGATAACTTTGTTTTTTCAGTTCCTTAAGAATGTGATGACTCCGGAACAGAGAATCTATGCTGATAGCCATCATCAGTGAAAACTGAAAGATCTGGTTTGGCGACTCCCAGTCTGTAACACCAGAAGGTCAACATTCTTAACCCCCTCCCCTATACCTAATGGCCTATATAACTGCTGTAAGATTTTGTTCCCCCTTGTGATGGTTCTTTTGGACATGAATTGGCCATCTTCCCTCTTGCTAGTAAGCTGTAATAAAAAAGTCCTTTTTCTCCTAGCACCTTGCCTTTTGACTATTGGCATGTCTTGTGGTGAGCAGAAGGCCCCACGTTGGGCAGTAACAACTCCAGCCAATGGATGTTAGGAAAAAGCATCAACTTTTGCTTACTGCTGTACTGCTTGCTATTTAAGAAAAAAGGCCAGCATTTGTTGAAGGCGCTGTACATTGGCTGTTCCATTACCTGCAGCTGGAAATATTCCTAATTGAAACAGATATAGCAGGAAGAGAGAATGAACCAACATTTACTGAGCATGTACCATGTGTCCAACACTAGGCTATTCCATATACACGTCACTACTTTTGATTTTCACAATAACCCTATGGGGCAGATATTTTTATTACCATTTTATAGCTGAGGAAAGTTAAGAACTTGTTCCGGTCTTTAAGTTAGTTAAGTGGTAGCCTGGATTTAAATCTAGATATTTGTGTCTAAAAAGCATCCCTGCTAATTTTCTTGTTTAGTAAATAATAATAATAATAATAATGAGTGTTTTCTGTGTGTCAAGCATTCTGCTAGATGCTTGAGTTGGGAATAGTATGATAAATAAAACAGAGTCCTAGCTCTCAAGGCAATCTCTAAGTAGTGAGGAGGATAACTATAAGCACAATTTAAAAAATTATTTAGTTAATTCAAACATCTATGGAGCACCTGTTGTGTTCCAACACCTGTGCATGGCATTAGACTGATGCATAGAGGTCTAACAGAGTCCCAGTCCATGACTGGAGTATTATCCATTGGGAGAGGTAAGCCCTGAACAAGAACTACCAGTGAGGCTTGAGGTATCTTTAAAGAAGCAGGTGCAAACTCTGAAGGGGCCAGAGAAGAGGGGTTGGGTGGTAGAGAATGAACAGGCAGAGAAGGTGCTGGTATTCCTGGCAGAGAATAGTCATGTGAATAGGTATTGAAGAATGAAAGGACGTGGAACCTTGGAGCTGGGCATTCCAAGGTGAAGGATGGAGCTGAAGTTGGAAGGATAGCTGGGGCCCAATAGCAAATGTCGTATGGGTCAATTTATTGGGTTTTCTTCTGTGGGCCAAAGTTTTGAAGCAGGTGGATGAAATCCTCTGATCTGTTTTTAGAAAAGCAGCTCTGGCAGATGCAAAAAAGAGGGACACGTGATCCTGTTTACCTCCCTGCACTTTGAAACCTCTCCTTTTTATGTAATTCATCGTCTTTAGATAGCCAATCAATTTTTTTATTATTATACTCAAGAAACTGAAGTTTCTCCTGCATGGGATGAAATAAATTCTGCCCACTATTAAACATTGGTAAAACGGCATTACACACTTAAAATTTCAAACTTATATCATCTCTGAAACCATTTAATATATCATTCCCTTTCTTCCAGGAAAAAGATTCAGTTAGTCATTTCTAGATGAATAAAGAGCCAATCAGAATTTTGGGGAAAAAAGACAAGAATCATTCATTCCTTGTGTACAAATGCTTTATGCTCAAGTTGAACAGCTTCCAGTATAGTCTAGTTATTTTTCTCCCAAATGCAAGTGTATAATGAGTGCCTGATGTGTTTGGCCACAGCGATAAAATACAGTATGTTCAGAAAATTATTGCCTTCTGTTATAAAAATCAAAATAAACAAAATAAAAACAAAAGCAAACTCACACACATTTGAAAATATCAAGGCTTTTAATGTTGGTTTTATCCTTACCAGGTAATTTTCCCAAGCCCTGGTTCAGCTGGGATTTGCCACCATCCGTTATCTCCTTTTATGAGCATCAGATTGCTTTATGGTTGCAGCGCTTGGCAAAATACTTCTCTTTTACAAGTAATCTAGATCCGTCAAGCTGTCTAGTTCTACTACATCAGTCACTACTTTGTAGTTTATTTGGTGACAGTGACTGCCAATAAAATAATGCTGTAAAATAGTCCAGTGTGAGGAGGCTAATTCAACGTAGGTTAATAAAGCGGCCGTGATTCATCTTGCCATGTAGCATGCTTTTTATGCTGAGCCTCTCTTAGGTGGATGTGCAAAATCACATGGAGGTTAGCTGGAATTTATGCTGTACATAGGGGCTTACTTAATTTATATATTTACTTTCCTTCAGACCTACGTTTGAAATAAAGTAGATAGGTTTCTCCCGGGAAGATGGAGTATATCCAGGGGTGAATTCTGAACAGGCTCGTGAACTCAGGTAATAAAACTGAGGCAAAGAGGCAAAAATGACAGCCCTGGGGCCTGCCCTATTATGCCTTCTCTATGGATCTATGCAAAGCAGAAGTGGTACCCGAACCCTTGCAGAGAGTATTTAAGCAGGCTTTTTGAGAACCCTGCTCATGAGCATTTTAATGACCTCAGTTCAAGCCAACAGCAATAAACGTCTCAGAAAGAGGTTGTTAATTGAAAAGACCAGCGATTTCAAAGGGATTAATATTACTGTCAGACCTGGCTTGCTTTCTCTCCCTTTTAATTTGGCCTTCTGTTTTAATTTACCAACAGCTCTGCAGATTGGAGCTTTAGAAGGCAGGAGCAGGAGCAGTAAATAAAATACATATGGGGCACTGTGGACCAGAGTTAAAACGCTGGGTAGAGACCTAGTCTCAGCTCTGTCATTATTTTCCTCATCTGTAAACTGGGTATTCTAGCATGCGTTTAGAATACCTTATAATGTTACTGTGAAGACCCTTTATCTAATTGAATACAAAGCGTTCTGCGAAGCATATATAAAATAAAGATAAGGTGAATAGATAAATATGAAAGAAATAGAAATAACACTGAAAAATTTTAAAATTTTTAATTAATATAGTGCATTCAGTTTCACCAGCTTAAGGCACAAATGTGTTCAGATCACCTTTGTTATTTCAATTAATTACCTGAGCTCCCACAGATTCTATTAACAAACAATTCCATATTTGAGACCCTCCTAATTCTCTCCCAATTCTCAAATGTTGTACAAACCAGTTGTGTTAATCCAGCTAATGGGGCAGATGCAAGGTCTGGATCTAGAATTGGCATCTACTCCTGATCTACTCCTGCTGTGGCTTCTGCTGCTGAGGCAACGTGGGGTCACTGTTGAGAATACACCTTGCACAGCACAGTGAATGAGCACCACTGCAGTAAAGGCTTATTTGTGCAGGTCCTTGATGGGCTGCAGTGGTGCTCACACTTGGGCTACCAAAGTTACAGATCTTTCATCTCTATGTTCAGAGGCAAAGCCACTGTTTGCATGGGCACCATGAAAAGAAGAACTCTGTCCTACTGGACTTCACCTGCAGCCTGCACACTGTTCTCAGGTCCTCAGTGCTATACCTGAGGCCATAGCATCTCATTAATGCTGATATCCCCTTTGGGTACGTGAGGCCCTTTCATGGTGAGGGTCATGGAAGAGGCTCTACTTCCATTGATTCTCTGTGTGGATTTATGATCCCTTTCCCTCCTAGAAGGCTCCTCAGCTCCTTTGCAAATGTGCCACTTACTCTCCAGCAGTTTCTCTAGCTACCAAATAGATTAGAAGGATCAGCCGTTGCCAGGAGCAAAGGTCCCATTACTCTTTCTCCTTGTGAAGGTAAATATCTACTCTCCTTACATTTGCCTAACCAGACATTGCTACTCAAATATTCTCGGATGAATCAAAGATGATGCACACTAAGAAGACTTTTCTGTAGATGGAAAGAACAGTTTGAACTTATTTCAGTAAAACAAAATTCTAAATTATGCTTCATAAAACCCTATGCTATACAAGTAAATATTTTTATGCTTTTTTTGTTTTGCTACTACTATTTTCAAGTCAGTCCCTGAGTATTCTATTTCTGCTTTAAGATCTGGTTTCAAAATCACCTATCTCTTTAGAGTTCTTTTGAGAAAGCTAAAGGGTTTTACTCTTACCATGCGCCCTCACCCCCGATGCTGGGGCTTCGTATGTTAATGTACCTATAAAAATTGGGGGAAACAAGTTATGTATTAATGACGTACACAAACAGAGTTAATTCCAGTGTACCAGTTATGTTTCCTGAGTTAGAAGTATGCAATCCATACAAGAGGGATTCCTCTTTTTTGTTGAGGAAGATTCGCCCTGATCTAACATCTGTTGCCAATCCTCCACGTTTTGCTTGAGGAAGATTCACCCTGAGCTAACATCTGTGCCAATCTTCCTCTATTTTGTACGTGGGTCACTGCTATAGCATGGCTGATGAGTGGTGTAGGTCCGCGCCCAGGATCTGGGCCTGCAAAGCCGGGCCACCAAAGCAGAGCGCACTGAACTTAACCACTACACCACCAGGCCGGCCCCCATAAGAGAGATTCTTAATCACTTATATCCTACTCCATTATGGGATTGGATTCTAAGCCTTGCCACATCCTGGCCATATTGCCTTGAGGAAAATATTTAACTTGATAGAACTTATTTCTTCATGTATTTTTGATAATTAATACTGAAACTTTTTGTGGTTTGTTCTGAATATTTCTTAAATCTTTCCTTTTATTTACATCCTTAGTTCCACTATGAAAATTTAACTCTTCATCATCCCTTGTCTAGATCACTACAATGCTCTACTAATGATTTCTTCTTTCTAGTCTTACTTCTCTCAAATCCACCTTCCATATTGCAGAGAACAGTCAATTTAGAGTTCTAATCTCACTATGTTCTATTTCTCTTTTCAATGAGTCCCCATCATCCTCAGGCAAAGCCAAGTTTCTCAGCATGGCTTATCCCACTTACCATTCCAGCCTTTCTCCCACTTTACACTCTTTACAATTTCCCCTTGCTTTTTAAAATTTCTCCCAGATACTGTGTCGTTTCTTATCCCCATTTCTTTGGCTGATCGGTATTTATCTTTAGCACATAGTATAAGCTCAATAACTGTCAGCTGAGGGGATGAATCTGCACTATGGGAGTCATAACATCTACCTCAAAGGTTCATCGTGAAACTTAAATGATGTAATATACGTTGAAGTGACTAGATTCGCCTTTATCGCATAGTAGGCATTCAGTACATGTTTTATTTCCTTCTACTTACAATGAATTGCACAAGGCACGTATTTCTTAAAGTTCACCAAGGAAGGTTTGTAAGCTTATTATCCATATTCCTTCTAAAGCTTGCTGGACATTTTGACTACTGGTCCTCAAACTTATCCACTGGAAGATTTTTAAAAACATTGTCCATAATGACAGTGCATGATGGCCACCTTATCAAAACATAGTAAACCATAAATTGATGGCCATTTGACCCTATTTCTCTCTTGTAACTCATCTTACCATCATCTCTATGTTCTACACTCCAGTCTGGCTGTGTTCTGACATGGAAGATAGATTACTTCTCAGGTCTGCTGTATGGCTTTAAGAATTATTCTGTGGAGCCCAAGATAGGATGAGTCCAAGGTAGCTCAAACTAACCAGTTGAGAGAGATAGAAGCCCTTGGGGAAGTAGAAACATTTTTTATCTCAGCTATATTCACAGCATTTCCATCTCTTCTTTCAATTTTTCTTCCTACCAGGAAGCAGAAATGAATGGTACCCTTTTGTCTCAGAGTGTGAAGTCTACCATTTACTAGATGCATAACTTTGGCAAGACCTTTAACCTCCATGAGCTTCCGTTTCTCATCTATAAAAATGGAATAATTATGCCCATCTCATCTACTCTATGGAGTTAACGTAAAAGTGTGTATATGAAAGACTTTTTTAAACCACAAAGTATAATGAACAGGTAAGGAGCTATTAAGTTTTTCCTTTCAAGAAAATGCCTTCCTCCCACAATATTTCAAAGACTTTTAGAATATGGATTAAGCCATGGACTGTCTTTCATGAATTCTGTAAGCTGGCATATAGAGCATGATAATAAATGGTAAGTAATTACAAAAAAATTGTCTCAGTAGGTAAATTTGGCCCACAAAAGTGTCTTTTGTGTAGTCAAATGTTGCCTTTTATCCCAATGTCTCACAGAATTGCAAACAGATTATATATGACACATATCAAAAATCCTTCTGTCCCCATCACTCTAATATCGCCACCTTTCTAAAGAAACAGTTGTTTAAAACCCCAGGCTATCATCAATCAGAAGAGCAAATAAAGAATATTTTCACTTCCTAGAAAATGACTGCAGCAGGCAGCTAGTAACCAGCTAATACTAGAGCCAATTCTTTCAGCAAGAATTATGTTCCAGGTGACATGAACACTGACAGAAGCACGCAACTTAGCTGTCTGAAAAAGTTTAGATATTTCTTTATTTCAGAATAGTAAGAAAATTGGGGATGGAGTGGGGACAATAGTCAAGAGGAAGGGCTGAAGACCAGCTAGGACCTATAGCAGCAAGATGGCTTCAACATACCTGGAGTTATGAGCCACTGGACCTAATACTAATGTGTGTCCAAGGTCACAGCTCACAGGTTAATAGCGTCACAGTTGCACTGATAGTACCAGCATCCATGATCAGAGTTGAAAGCCCCTACATATCTCAGACTTCTTTCTGAAATACTTTCCACCTAAATTCTGTCCTGAATTCCTGCTGTTTCCTCCAGATAAAAGTATCCTGAAGGAAAACCTTTTTTATTTTTCATTTTTTGGGTGAAGAAAAGGTAGGAAGTGAGGGAAGAGAAAAGGTAAATATCTCTGATTAGCAATTTGCCAGATCATTTCTCCATCTTTCAAGTCCTTACATCTTGTGTCTCTAACGTCTCCTCAGTCATGGTATTGTCACTGGTCCCACAAGAAGAGATAGTTACAGCAGTGAGTCTCAAACTTGAGTGTGTATCAGAATCACGTGGAGGACTTGCTAAAACACAGATGACTGGGTTGGTTGGGCCCACTCCCAGAGTTTCTGATTTGGAGGGTCAAGGATATGCATTTCAAACAAGTTCCCAGGTGATGCTGATACTCCTGGCCCTGGTACCACACTTTGAGAACCACTGGTTTAGAGTCCACTGGGCTAAACATAGGCTTTTTCTTTTGGGGGAAATATCAATATCAATATGAGTGGTCTGATCATAGGTAATTGGAGTCTGGATAAAGAAAAATCTTATGAAAAGGGAAAGCAATTGATAGGTTGTAGCAGTGAATAGAGCTCTTAAATTCATGCTTCAAGAGGCCATTTGGTCTATCCTAATCTTTTCTTTTTTTTTTTTTTTTGGTGAGGAAAATTCACCCTGAGCTAACAGCTGTGCCAATCTTCCTCTATTTTGTATGTGGGTCGCCGCCACAGCATGGTTGACGAGTGGTGTAGGTCCATGCCTGGGATCTGAACTGGCAAAACTGGGCCACTGAAGTGGAGCCTACCGAATTTAACCATTAGGCCACAGGGCCAGCCTCAATCTTTATTTTTATCTTAATGCTGGAATGTTCTTGGTTGAAGCCTTCAACCAAGGACCCCAGAGAGATTTTCAATATTGAGTTTGCTAATACTCAGACCATGTCACAGGGGATTTTATTCTTTTCTCTGGGCTAAGCAGTGTAATCACAAAGCCTACTTTTAGAAAAAAGAGAAACCCACTGCTCCTGTGCTCTTTCCCATGATTATAGACATTTGGGAAATGGACAGGAACTAAGACATCTATCAGATCAATGGGTTTCAAAAATTTTAAGAGAAAGCCTTTATTAAGATAAAATCTTTCTCAAAACCTCAATATTAAAAACAGATAAATATGTGACTTCTTTGATAAAGCACCTGGTAGAACCCCAAATCATCTCAGACACATTTCCAAACTCATGATGCTAGATAACTTCTGCAGTTTTCAGATGAGACACTTAACCCTCATGGTGACTAAGGACTTGCCATTGTTTTGGAGACAGTGGGCAGACTAGGGATACCTTGGAGCCAAGATCAAGGGCTCTTTGATCAATGCCAAGGTCTTTCCATGTTTGATTAGACATGGAGATCAGCACTCTCTCACAGTTATTTCCTAAACGAGTGCAGCATCATCCTCCCACAAAGGTACCTGAAAAGGAAGCCAGACCCAAGGGAGAAATGCAGGACCAAGGACCAAGAAAGTCCAGTTGTCAATGATCACAAAAACATTCTTTTAACAGCAATAGATACATTAATAATCCATTCCTATGTAACTTGAAGCTCTTAGTTGGTTTCTATAAGTTTTCAACTAGGGGAAAAGATGAAAGAAAATGAACAAATCTAAGAAGCAAAATATCCAACTTTTAATAAGCAAAAAATTAAAACATACCACCTAGAGTGAAATTAAAAAAAAATTGGAGACAGGCAAGTATGCATCCTCTGTTGGTTGAAATTGAGAACATTGATGTTCTGAATTGGCTAAAAGAGTTTTGATAAATCCATAAAAAAGACAAAATTCACCACCTTATTAAAGGGGAAAAAATTATGCTTCACTCAGGATACAACTTTGAAAGTATTAGAAACAGAAACAGTAAATAAATGTTAACATAAACATGAATGCAGGGGAAGGAAATTATTTGGTCTATGTGTTAGAGTGCCAAGGATATATCTGATTTACTCAGATAATCATTGCCACTAGAGACACTTGAAAATCACCACCATGACTCATATTTACTAAGTAAAGTAGGAAGTTGAGAGGTTACAAATACCATGATGAAAGTTCACCACATCCTTAGGGGTTTGTTATCTCAAGTCTGACTTTTGAATACATGCATACTATTTGAAAGATATTAACCTACTTTCAGGATGAGAGGTTTTTCATGTTTGTTTTTATTATCTCCATTGACTATTAGTTTAATAAAATTTCTGCTTATGAGCTTCAAAAGACTCTTGCATCTTTATAAATGACTTCTCTCTTAACCCATTCCAGATAACACTTCCTTAACAGCTAGTCATTTTCAAACAGCTTTGGGAGATATGCGTAATTTGAGGATGTTTCTTAACAGTGACTTCCTTTAGATTTGTTTTGCCAAAATAATCTTTCTACTCTGCAGGAAAATTCCTAACCTGTACATATCAAAAAGGCTTTGAGAATGACTTTTCTAAAACCACTTCTAGAACAATTCATGCCTTTCTTCATTTGCACATTTTGCATTATTTATCTGGAACGTCCAGATCTCCTCTTGTTTGCTGGCAAAGCTCTGCCCAACTTTCAAAACTCAACTAAAACATCACCTTCTCTGTGAGGCATTCTAGAGAGATAGTGCTCCCTTTCAGAGATTGCTCTGATGTCTATACCTTAAATGAGCATCTAACCTATGATGCTAGGGTGCAAGTTTCCTGGAAACTTGAAATTGGGACATAATCTTTGTTGGGATCCCAAACTTAAATATGACATAAAACCAGGGCAATGGTAGCCAGGCTTCCTCAAGTGCAAATGCATCAGGCAAAGTGGCCAACAGAGAAAGGGAAGAATAACATCAACTTGTGGAAGCAGAAAGCAAATGTTCTGGGTGAGCATGTGAATGACCAAAAGAGAAGAGCCCATGAGACAGAGAGACTTGCTCTGCAATTCTTGGTGACCTTTTAGAACACAATCCAATGCCTTTGGAGTTGTTATACTTTTGCTCTGAGTTTCATAAAATGTGCTTCTATCCAACAAATAAAATCTCTGTTCTGTTCAAGCTAGTTTGAGTGATTTTTTTCTCTAAAGCAAATAATTTCCTATCACCTATTATATATACAACCCAATAGAGGAGGTGCTTCTGCATCTCTGCTATCTTAATAATCTGTGCTTTTTCCATTACTATATTATGCTGTAATTCTTTACTAGTCTTTTTTACCAGTAATCTGTGACACCCTGAAAAATCAGAGACCACAACTCATTCTTCTTATATTGTCAGCATCTAACATAGCACCCGACCTTTAGCAGGTGTTTAATCAATGTGTTGAATGAATGAATAAATGTACTATTTATTCCACAACAAATTTTATTTTTGAGGAATAACAATAATAGGAGTCTATAGTTAATCATAACGAAGTCTAATAACTCAGACAAGTGGCAGAAAGATTTTGAAAGTACTTGCTTTTCCTTCTCTGAGCTTTCTCACGTTTTGAGTGCCTATGTAGCTGCTCAATGGAGTTTCTGTGGTTTCTTATATTGGTTTTGTGGTTCTTGTGAATGAACCTTAGAGTGTCGCTGTTATCTCCTAAACTCCCTCATAGCAGCCCACTTAGCTGTGCAACCTACTTCTTCATAGCGTAATCCAGAAATATTTATCGTAAAGAGCCTGGAATAACAAAGGGGATGATAGATTAGCATGGAAGTCTCCTTCTGCCTCTCTTTTTAAAAATATCTTTCAGGAGAAGAGATTGAAAGTTTTTCCAAGGGATGCAATATTTGTCAGAGCTTTCCTCTCTTACTTGGGTATGGACTTGGGCATTTCCTTAGTCTTATCGTATTGGGCAGGCCATAGGCTAATAAAAATCTCTGGTTTCTATCAGATAAAAGTCCTGATGCTCCCATCATTCTCCTCCTCCCTGCCCCTTCCTGCTGTTTCTCCTTCTTATTGCTGTAGTATAGTATGCATACAGAAATTTGTAAAAGGGTAGAGCTCCATGACTTTTTACAGGCTGAACGTACTTTTACAACCAGCATCCAAGAAGCCCTCCTGATGCTCCCTTCCCACCCGCAAGTTGCCATTCTAACTTCTAACAACATAGCTTACTTTTGCCTGGTTTGGTACTTTATACAATTAGAATTACCTAGTATATACTCTCTTGTGTCTGGCTTCTTTTGCTCAATGTTATGTTATGAGGTTCATCCTCAGTGTTGTGTGATTGTGCTCATTGCTATATATTATTTCTTGTTTGATTACACCATAAGTCATTTATGCATTCTATTATTGATGAACATCATGGGGCTATTATGAATAATATTGATCTGTATACTTTTAGTATGTGTTTTTGATGTCAGATTTTATTTTATTTATTTGAAGTCCCCCAAAAGGCCCAACACTTGGAGTGACAATAATAATCATTGTGAAGAAGACTTGCAGTGGATAGTTTTCTAGAATCTTTTGAGTGAGATTCATTGCTTGAGGAAATCTTATATCCAATATCTGTCTTAGTCAGGGAAAAAACTGTGCTCTGACCTGAGATTCTAATAGGCCACTGGAGGATTCTGCTACTCGGATATCACCCTTACAGATGATGTACAAACTGATAAAAGACAAAGGAAGTGCTTCTCGAAAAGCCAAATTATCTGTGGTTGAAAAAGCAGGCAGAATATGACAGCTTAGGAGGAATGGGGCTTTAGATAAGGGAGTGATCTGTGACTCTGTTCTTTTTGTTACAGGAGATGAGGTTGAGCTCTGCCTCCCCTCCCTGTCATCGTCTCTATCCAACTCCAACCCCCATGCATCAAGTGGGCTCCTGCAAAAACAAAGAAAAATAACTTTTTGATGGTATCACACTTTGCTTATCATGAATCCCTCACTCAGCCTCTAACTGGGTAGGAGTTTAAACTCTTTTAGAATTGGCTCATGGGAGGAGGGTGAATTAAAAACTAAAACAAAGCACAAATATAACATTTGAAGGTAGACTCCTGCAATATTATTCAAAATGAGGTATTATGGAAGGTGGTGATGGGTTTAAGTCCTTCTACTAGAATCTTCTGGACAACTTATTTAAGATGCGGATTCTGGGTTCCATCCCTGATGATGGGAGTTATGTGTTTTAGGGCCCCCATGTTTCTTGAACTCTCCTCTGCCTGACCCTGGGTCGTCTACTTCTTCAGCTTAGGACACCGTTTCGGCACTTTGCCAAGTAAGATGCTACAGGCATCTACAACAACACTATCCGGTAGAAATATAATGTAAACCATGAATGTGAGCCATGTGTTTAATTTTAAATTTTCTAGTAGCCACATTAAATAAATAAAAAGAAACAAGTAAAATTAATTTTAATAACATATTTTGTGAAATCCAACATATCCAAAATATTGTCATTTCAATATAAAATCAATATAAAATTACTCATGAGATAATTTACATTCTCTTATTTATAACAAGTGTTTGAAATCTGGGGTGTATTTTATACTTAAAGAATATCTCAATTCAGACTAGTTACATTGCAAGTACTCAAGAGCCACACATGGCTAGTGACCACCATATTGGACAACATAGATAATAATCTAATAAATGTCTGTATAATCAAATCAAGATGATCAAATAAGTTGATTGCTGAATAAATAAGTAAATAACTGACAGTAACGTCTCTCAGGTTCTGCTTCATTATCTATCCTCTTTATATCCTCATTTCTGATGGTTTGGGGTGGCATGTGTATTACACGTATGTGGAGGAAAGAGGGATAGTGACAAAAGGAGAAAATACAACCAAGTTTTCATTCTTTTAAACTTCTCCTCTCTGTTGCCATTTTTTTTTATTTCTTGAATTTTTCCTTAATGAATGAAGAAAGAGAGAAAGAAAGATGGAAAAACATGAAGAGAAGGAAGGAAGTTGCACCAGAACTGAAGGAAGACTTTAATCCAATTTAATTAGAGCAGTGGCTTTCCAAATATAGTGTGCCCCGTAATCACCTGGAGAACATACTTAAAATGCAATATTCTAAGCCCCAATGCAGAAAACAAATTGAATGTAGTAGGATTGGGATGGGCATTTTAACAAATATTCTGGGCAGTTCTGATGTAGACTGCGCAGGCCACAATTTTAGGAACATTAGGTTAGAGACAGGGCCCAGGTCCATGGGAAATCATAAATCTTAATTTATGATGAGTTGTTCCATGGGGAGGACAGAATGGCAGTTATTTCCAAGTGAATTGATGAGCCACAATTAGAGTGAGGACCAACTGGACATGGTATCACTTGGGTAAAACAAGGCTTGTTACTGCCCTGTAAATGCCATCAGGAAGCAAAGCTTTTCAGTGGGATATGTTTGGTGCGGAAATGTTCTTCTTGGAGCAAAAGCATTAATTCCAAGTTCTGACAGAAGGATCAGAAGCCATCAATGCGCGTCATCCCTCGTCTTTGAAACTCACTGAAAAACATTGAGGTGCACTTTTTTTTCTGGCAGGCTCAAACAGAGATATCGAAGGAAGGAAGCTCTTCACCAACGAGAAGCATGGACTTTTGGATGTCCACCAACCAACATTGGCTTCACACAGCCAGGCACTTCATAAATGCTCATGCCACTGAACAAACTCTAACACGACACGGTATCCAAGATGTCCTGTAATGGAGGTGGCCAGGGCTGAGTTATGGAGGTGCAGAGAACAGGAAGAGGCTCAGGAAGACTTCCTGTAGCAGGCCTCACTGGACCTGTCTCAGAGGGCGGGAAGAATGTCATCAGGCGAAGACAGGAAGGACATTCCAAGCAGAGTTTTGGCAGTGGAAAATTGTATGACCATTCTGGGACAAGTAGTCAGGGTGGTAGAGGAACAGAGTGGGAGTCAAATGGTAACTCACCATGAGGGGAGTCATTGTTCTCTGTCCTGAGTCTATATTTGGGTAAAAGCATAATGTAGATAGGGAGATGGTTTGTCCCAGTTTGCATGAGACAGACCTGCTTTGTGCTCCTTGTCCTGGTGAAATTATTAATAGTGCTCCCCTCACTCTCACAGGAGTCCCAGTTTAGATGTAAATTATACAGTTGCTCCACTGTGATGTAAGAATTTTCTCTCTGGAGGTGACTCAGGAAGGAAGAGGGAGGGAGAAAATGGTGGCTTAGCCAATGAGACCTAGAATACATGTAACACTCATATAATTATGTATACTGGTCCTACTATCACCTAGACAAAGGAGCTGATCCTTTTAGAAACACTTTCTGAAGAGAAAACTATTTAACCTCTGTGAGTCAACTTCCTTATCCTTAAAGTTCAGATAATAATAATATCATAGGTCCACAATCTATTATCCAAAAACCTTGGGGAAAGACAGATTTTGAAATTTAGCATTTTTCAGATTTTACAAAGGTATTTTTTTTCCAGGTTTTGGAAAGTTAATTATATACCTCCCTCCTTAGGATAGATAGCACCCTGTAATCATCACAGTTCTATTTCTGCAGCAAATGTACAAACATTCATACAATGTGGAATAAATAAATAAGTCTTTTATAGCCTCAGATCTGTTCTGGTCATGTTTGGCCACAAATAGGTTCCCCAGAAACTTGTGAGAAAAAAAAGTTATTTTGTTTTGTTTTCAGAGCTCACTGGATATCAGAACTGCTGATAAGGAGTTGGTTGTGGAATTGTATCACACACACACAGTGATAAATAAATTAGATTTTCCATGTAGCGTGCTTAGCAGAATGTTCGAGGAATGTAAGCAGCTAACAATGATTAGCAGTAGTATGTCCTAGAGATTCCACCAGAAAAAAAGTTGTGTAAGTTGACCCACAGCTGTTCCCCGGTGTTGAATATCGTTCTCTGTCTCTGCTCAGAATCACAGCCGTGATCCCAGTCTCACGGCTCCACCATCCATCAACCAGAACAAACACTGACCCTTAGTTGGCTTTGTGAGTCCAGACTCCCTAATATAATAAAGTAAAAATAAATAAGGCCCTATGCAAATTTGATTAAAATCCAATCAAGGAAAATAAACTGCAGACATCTGCTCTTCTCTGTCAGTTCAGTGTCATTTGAATATTTTCTCCTGGTCTTAAAACAAAAAACAAGAACAAAACAAAACAAAAGACTGCTTATTTTTCTTGAGTGCCTGCCAGACTGGCATTCGAGTATTTGATCCATTAAATAACTATTTGAACAAGAGCAGAGAAAAAGTAAACAGTAAGGTGAAGGGCGCACAGGCTACATATTATCTGGCTCTTGCTTCTCATTCAGAAATATATTGTTTGTTGAGCTCACTTTTCTTCCAGATAACAGTAAAACAATGTTTTGAGTCTCTTTGGAAATGGTGATCCAGCTTTGTATCCAAATCTATCAGCCATGATTAGAAAGAAAGACATTTTGAATGTCAAGAAAAAAATAAGAACACGTCCTGACTCGGTCTACCTGGATGAACTAAGTATCTGATCCGTTAGTTTATGGTGGCATCCCCATCTAGAAGAGGCTGCTATTCTATTTCTCCATAGTTCAACTGGATAAGGTTTTTGTGTGGTTTCTCCAGCCAATGAACATGCAGGTATCCAGTGATGTGGGAAAACCACAACAAGCCACAATCTTGGGAAATCAGACTGGGAACCCTGTCCAGCAGAACTTTGGAGAAACATCCTGCCTTCGTCAGTTCAGGCTGCTATAATAGAATACTGCAGACTGGGCCGTTTAAACAACAAATATTTTTCACAGTTGTAGAGGCTGGAAGTCCAAGATCAGGGTGCCAGCATGGTTGCGTTCTTGGTGAGGGCCTTCTTCCTGGTTTACAGATGACTGGCTTCTCGTCGTATCCTTACATGTCAAGAGCAGAGAGAGAGGGCTGGCTCTCTTCTTCCTATAGGGACACTAATCCCATCATAGGTGCTCCACCCTTATGACTTAATTACCTTCTAAGGCCCAACCTTCAAATATCATCACATTAGGGCATCAACATATGAATTTTAGGGGGACACAAACATGCAATCCATAACACATCCCAATTACCCTGGACACAATGATGTTAATTATATCATTGACTGAGCTTAGACATAATTATGGTTCAGTCAAACTGGAAACTCCACACAGACTGTCCAATACAGATTGGTCACTTCCGAGAGGCTGAATGCTCTAGCCACACTATTACCCAGATGTGCTGCTGGCCCAGTTATATCCTCCATTCTGGACTGAATATCCACTCAGGACAAACTGACTACTTAGGTCATACTGAATGGACCAGATATATAGACCAGTCTGAATCCTTCACAGCTTACCTTATCCCAGTGTTTCAAAGTAGTGAATGATAGCCCAGACCCACCCACTTCTTCAAATCCCAATCAATAAGACTGAAATTCTGACTACTTAAGCCACGTGGATGACTGAGACACACACTATCCCAGACACTCCAATGATGTTGGACTCATCCTATTCTTATCACCCAAGATAAACTTGCATTAGGTACTTCATCACTCAGACCTACAGATCACCTTCTCCCTCCTGCTCACTGTCTCACCTCAGGACCCCAGGAGACCTCTGGTAGTCTAGCCTAAGGTGTTCCCCAAATGGGAAGGGCTTGAGTTAAGATAATTAGGAGTTCCCAGTGGCTATCTTCTCTCTTTTATTTACAAGCCCCAAGACTCAGCTGGATAGCTAAACAAAATGCATCTATTTATTTATAAGAATTACATGAGCTTCTTGGTCTGTCACAGGGACAGATGTGGACCATTTTGTATTTTATTTTAATGGCTTGATCATTGAACACATTGAATGTTGTTCCTGGGAAGAATGGGATTATTATGTTTATAATGAAATATAAATTAATAAAATGGCAATATTTTAATAACAACTGTTGAGAACTTCTTGGATGGCTTATGTATTGCTGAGTAGAGCCAGTTGAACTTAATAACATAATATGGATAAATCAACAAAATAGAAAGGCAAACATAAAACATGAGTATTTATTTAGTAGTTGGCTTCTGTTCTACCCAAATTATTAAATTACTTTCCTCAGTTCACCAACTAGCTTCTTCTGTGTAAACATGTTCTTTGTCAAAGCAAATGGTCTGCCAGAATGTGAACAGTTATAAATTCATTTAGCAAAAATCCTCTGTGAGGGTTTAATAACTAATTTCCCTGATTGTTTATCCAACTGGATAGAATAGCCCCCTTCTCTTTCCATCACCCTCAAAGTTCTGCTTTGATACTGGAGGTGGGATGGAGTAGATTTGGCACTCAAGGGACACCTGGAAATATCTGGAGACATTTTTTGGTTGTCACAAAGAGGGGATGGGGAGAGGGTGCTACTGGCATCCTACAATGCACAGGACAACCCATATAATAATTACCTGGCCCCGAATGTCAACAGTGCCAAGGTTGAGAAACTCTGTTGTAGATAATGAAACATAACGTGAAATTTCCATGGCTGGTTCTGTAAACAAACATTCTGACAATGCAATTGACCTCCATCTAATACATGGCCCTGGAGTAACTCTTAATCTTCTCTGAGATGGAAAGAGACACATAAGGAAAGCAAAAAGTGTGAGAAGGAGTTTGCAAACCTTCTCTTAGTAATCCTCATTACAACCCTCTGAAGCAGGGGTTGTTAATGCCCCCATTATACAAATGAAGAAACTGAGACTCAGAAGGATTAAGAAATACGCCAACATTCACTGTAAGTAATTGGTAAATTGTGCTTCTGAAATCATGTCTTCACCCACTACTCTGCACTGCTGCATAGTATCAGGGAGGACAGAATTACTAGGCTCTGGCAAGGTGCATGATTGGGATGCTCCAATTTCCAAAGAAGAGGGACATTTGTCTGATAGTCTATGGGATCATGAGTACTTACTTTTGAATGAGGAGACAGCAGTGACATATCACCCTTTGGAAAACTCTGCCTAATGGCCAACATTGTGGAAAATCACCCTTTTGCCATTCTTACATTTAGGTAGAGGATGTATACACAACAGTACAGTACTGAATGTCATAAAAACAATTTTAATTCTAACTCTACTACTTATTTGACCTTGGAGTCATAATACTTACCCTATCACAGTTAAATTTTTTTTTATCTATATACTTGGGAAGATGATTACAATTTCTGATTCTGTAGGTTTGGAATGGGGCCTGAGAATTTGCATTTCTAACACATTCCCCAGTGATAATGGTGGTGCTGGTTAGAGGACCCCACTTTGAAGTTCACACTGACTTAGGTCATGAGGGCTTAATTCTACTGCAGAGCATTGGTTGCAAACTCTATAAATTCTAGTTATTTTTTTCTTTCATAATTGTTCATCAATCTCATTTTATATTCATTGTATTAGTTTCCTGCCTCCTTGATTAAATTTGATGCAATATGTTATCCTGTAAAGCTTTTATGGTTTGTATGTATAAGGTGGCTTTGAATCTTGAGGCTGACACAGTGGTCTGTCTGCATCGTGCTGCATATTTCAGCTTTGGAGTATTTCTTGTGTTGTTCATTACCAATGTAGAATATCTATGGCCTGTTTGCCAGGCCACCTGCATCTTTTTCACACTGATCGAGGCTGACTGTAGAGTATACTTGTATCAGTTTTCCAATTTGCCTTCCACACACTATGCCCAGGAGCCAAAAGCAAGAAATACAGGAGGCCCAGTCACATTTCAGTGCCATATATGTCTTTAGCATCACTTGTCACCTGTTTTTCAGAGAGGAAACAAATTCCTCTTCTGTTTGCACTAATAATCCCTGAGCAGGGAGAGAAAAACCCATGCCAGAATGTCTTCCCTTTAGTAGCCTCTTTGAAAAGGTAACTCAGTGTGTCTTTTCATCATAAAGATGTCCTACTTACACGGCAGTCACGAGTGTAAGAGAGGGATGACAAGGCTGAGAGCTGCTGCTAAGACTACTCAACCTTTATTTTTTTTTCCTTGTCATCCACCCAGTTCTTCCAGGTCCAGCAGAAATTAGGATCTAGCCATAAAAATAAAACCACCATGTCAAGTCATTCAATAGAGGGAATGTAGTATGGGGAATTAGTAACAAGTGTTAGAAGAGCTGAAAAAACCCACAGGGAAAGGAAAGCAACCCAGAAAATAGCAATTCCTAGAAGCTATCATTGGCTACAGGGCTGGAGGGACAAAGAGAGGAGGTGGTGTAACCATGGGTTAGAGCCACTTGGCAGAAACTGGAACTATGGTGGACCAGCCTGATGGGAGCTGGAGCAATAGTAAAGTCATAGGTACTACTACTTCAAGAACAGAGAGGAGAAGAAATATACTGGCTTCTTTGTTCCACCTTCCCTTTCATTACCCACTACTGAATATTTCCCATTTGCCCAACCTAGGCCGAAAAGGAGTCTGGGAAATGTAGTTGCAGGGTCAGCCCTCTTTGATGCAAAGCAAGGGGAGGACCATAATGGGTCTGAATGCAAACAGGCAAATGAATGTCACAATACCTCACCCTATCAGCCTTACATGCACCCCAAGTTAAAAGTAGCATTTATTAAGTCAGTTTTTCATTCTGCCTTATGATCAGGTTAGCTGGTAACTTATCTCTTTTCTGTTACATTTCATGAAAGGTAGCAGTTCATAGGTGAGTGTGAATCCTGCCTCACCATGTACTAGTTCTACGACTTTGGCCAAAAGACCTCTTTGAATCTCAGTCCTACCATCTGTAAAATTGAGATAATACTATTATCTATATCATCAGGGTTAAATGAGATAATGTTTATAAGGCAGCGCAACGTCTGGCACACAAATAGCACTCATTATTGTAAGTGAACAGACCTTGTCTCATTTATTTTATATCTCTTATAGCATTTTACATATCACAAGCAATCAAATATTTGTTGAAGACTCAGTCAAATCATCTTGATTTGATTATACAGACATTTATTAGATTATTATCTATGTTGTCTAATATGGTGGTCACTAGCCATGTGTGGCTCTTGAGCACTTGCAATGTAACTAGTCTGAATTGAGATATTCTTTAAGTATAAAATACACCCCAGATTTCAAACACTTGTTATAAATAAGAGAATGTAAATTATCTCATGAGTAATTTTATATTGATTTTATATTGAAATGACAATATTTTGGATATATTGGATTTCACAATATATGTACCAAGAGCGATGAATGTGAGCCATGTGCTCTTGGTACTTTCCCCATCCCAATTCCTCTTGAATAAAGAATTATCAGCTTAAAACAAATACAATTAGTCAGAAAGTGAAGCAGAAAGGTAGGTATCACTAATCATTGAGATGATCAAATAAGTCGATTGCTGAATAAATAAGTAAATAACTGACAGTAACGTCTCTCAGGTTCTGCTTCATTATCTATCCTCTTTATATCCTCATTTCTGATGGTTTGGGGTGGCGTGTGTATTACACGTATGTGGAGGAAAGAGGGATAGTGACAAAAGGAGAAAATACAACCAAGTTTTCATTCTTTTAAACTTCTCCTCTCTGTTGCCATTTTTTTTTATTTCTTGAATTTTTCCTTAATGAATGAAGAAAGAGAGAAAGAAAGATGGAAAAAAATGGAGAGAAGGAAGGAAGTTGCACCAGAACTGAAGGAAGACTTTAATCCAATTTAATTAGAGCAGTGGCTTTCCTTTGTTATGACAACCAAAAATGTCTCCAGATGTTGCCACATAGCCCACAAGAGGCAAAGTTTCCTCTGGTTGGGAACTCGTTTACCTTCTTTGAGTAACAATTATATCGTTTGTAAAACAATTATGACTACATACCTTCTTGGCTGATATTTACTTGGTACATACAAAAGTAGAAATATACAATTAGACAAGAATATTTAGAATAATAAAGTAATCATAACAAATTATAAATTTTAAAAGCTGGCAGATATCATTAACATAAAAAAATATCAAAATATTTTAGTTTTGCAAGGGCTCCTTCCAGGGCCTTGGAAAGAGGGTCCTGTACAAGTAAAGAGCTCTGAAACTCCATGACCTTCTCAGACGTAGGCCCCTGAAGAGATTTCATCCATTTGAAAGATGAAAAGGGAACAAAAGTCATTGAGTCCAAACCCTACATGGGTTCTCCCTAGCAGGATTTAGTCTTGAGTCTGCTTAGAGGTAAAAATGCTCTTCTGTTTTTGTTTCCTAACATTATGTGCTACAAATATCCATAACAAAAGTCTTTTCATTGTTATAAGTAGTTATTTTATGCTAGAAGAGAAGCAAACTTCTAACATCCAGTCTGTCTCTGAAAAGGAACCTTTTGTTATTTTGACTGCTTAATTATTAAGTGACATTGTAGGCCCAACTTAAAAGCATGTTGATTGGAAGATTGATGGTTTTGTGACTGAGTAAGCAAAGGACCAGGCTGCAAACACTGTGGGCCTCATTCTAAATTTTAACACTGATCTTATCACCTTAGAAACAATTTCCTGTATGGCCTCTTTATGGGATTCATTGAAGAAGTAATTGCTTGTTCTGAAATCTGTTGGAATTAGCACAGGTATCTAAAGATCTATTAAGAGATTCAAGCTTCAAGATTCAGCAACTACTAGGTACAAAGCATGTTTTTGAAATTCTATATGGTGAGAGACTTTGTTACCATAGAAATGAATTCTCTTTCATTATATATAAAAGAAACTGTGCTCATAGGATTTTCTCTTTTAGGAGAACTTTCTCCTTTTGGAAAAATTAGATTTATAATAGCCAATTACCTTAAAAATTTGTTTTGGCTAAATAGGGCTTATATTGAACTCTAATCTCCAGTTGTTATTTTAATTTCAAATAACAATAACAGCAACTATATTAATTTGCTAGAGCTTCCATACAAAATACTGCAGATTGGGTGGCTTAAACAACAGAAATGTATTTTCTCACAGTTCTGGGGGCTGAGAGTTCAAGATCAAGGTGCTGGCGGGATTGGTTTCCTCTTAGGCCTCTCTTCTTGCTTGCAGATGGCCATTCTCTTACTGCCTCTTCACATGGTGGTCTTTGCATGCACACCTATGGTGTCTCTCTGTGTGTCCTAATCTCCTCTTCTTATAAAGTCACCAATCAGATGGGATTAGGGCCCACCCTGATGGTCTCATTTTAACTCAGTCACCACTTTAGAGGCCCTATCTCTAAGTACAGTCAAATTCTGAGGTACTAGGGGTTAGGGCTTCAACATATGAATTTGGGGAGACACAATTCAGCCCATAACAGCAGCTCTGTATATTTAGATGGAAATTTACTGTTTCCAAAGCACTTTCACATATGTTATTTCAATAGACTAGATATCCTTAAATTTTTAGTAATTATGACAAGAAGTAATTTCATTTTCCCTGCATTGCTTGGGAAAAACATTTTTCAAATTCATAGTTCAACATAATGTAGGTTCAGTGCATGCGTCATGGAGTTATACCTGCTTAGCATAGTCACTGCTTAGTTGGTTCCTGTAAACCACATATTGTTGCCTACTGTTTTGAATCCGAGTGTTTCATGATGAAGGCAGCCTATTTTTCTGTTTGTATTGCCTTTGTGAGAGATGTGGATTTTGGCGATGACATATAAGCAACTATTATGACTTCCTAAACTTAAAAAAAATGTCAGATTCTGAGTTGTTCGGGGTAAGCTAAAGGGCTCATTGTGTGTCTGACTTCAGAGCAAATATCCCTTGCAATCTGAACTCTCACTCTCTGAATATTTGATATAGTAACTTGCAAAAAAATTTACCAGAAATTCATACACTACACAAAATAACCTATTGTAACAAATATGCATGTGTATACTACTAAAAACATTTGTTACACATGAGTTCTAGATGAGAGGATGTAGCACGCATTGAAGTCTTAGTTCAGCTGGCTTTCCAAAAGGATTTAATGTCTTGATCAAAAGTAGTGTACGTCATCACTATTATTCTCCTATATTCGTGTGACTGTATCGTCTAAGCGGGTGGAAATGCTCTTGAAGGAAGTAGCTGAGTCTAAGAGACCTAGAAAAGCCCACAGATTAAAAGGAAAGTTGGAAATGATAAGAGCTGTTGAGAGAAGTGTGAACATAAAAGTGATTGAATCAAAATAAAAAGTCTTAGATCTTGCTAAGGAGTCTGGATTTAGTGAAGTGGACAGTGAAAATATCGAATTGTTAGCATTAAATAGTGAAGAAATCTCGCCCTAGAAAATCAGTCAACCTGATACTCATCGTTGCTCCAAGGAAGAGGAAGATGATGAGTAACTCTTATTCAACTGTAAAGTTTTTAAATACATTTTAGGAAGAGTATACACAATAGTTGCTGTTTTAAGTGAGTGTGATTGTGTCCTGAGTAAAATCATCATGTCCAAAAGTTGCAATTGTAAGTGTAGCCATGTGTTACCAGTAGGAAAGGAAACCCAAACATGTCCATTTTGAAGGTTTGTTGGTTTCTTTGTTTGGCCAATTGCTTCATAAGTGGCTTTAGTGAAAGACTCAGAGTCTCAAGAACCAAGAATAGAAGATTACCTCTGGTTCCTTAGATTCAGAAAGTTGGCAATTTACTGTTTTACTTAGCCCTTTAGCAGCTCCCTCTCACTCACCTCTATCCCCACCAAACAACAAGTGCGACTACAGCCTCCAAGCCCCTCTTCTTGCCACTAAACCTTAGCAGAGAAACTCTTCCATTTGTAGGCCACCATTAAGAAGCAGTTCGCTAAGGGTGATTTTTCAACTATTAGTTACCTGTTACATTATTTCACTATTTGTGTTATAGCACATTTTCATTGAAGTATAGATGGAAAATATAATTATACCTGGTACTAGGCAGTGTCCAGCAATCCTAGTGTTAGATAATTAGGAATTGATATTTACATCTGAATTCCCAGTGTTTAAAAATAGTAGGAGCTCATATTTTTGATGAATGAATGAATGAATGAATGAAGAAAGAAATATCCCTAACATTGCCAACTTCATTATTGTATGAAACTTTCTGTGAAGAAATGTGTTCAGAGTTACAAACATCTTTCACGTAAACTTTTGGAACACAAAACTGAGGCACTGCTCTATTCTGTAACAGAATTTTCCTGGTCGAGTTTTCTATGATTCCTTTGTTGAGGCCTGACTATGTTTTCCCTTCCTACCTTGTCTATAATTGCTCATTTCAGCGTCTTGTACTTCGGGTACAGACTTACTTCCACTCTCCAGCTGAAACTGCTCCCTCTGGAACTGTGCCTAATGTGCTCCCCTACATGCCAAAAGATCAAATATGCATAGTCTAAGAGAAGAGGCATATGCAATTATGTGCTGCACAAATGGCTTTGGATGGTGACAGCAGAGCCTTCATTCCACTCCACAGACTTAGCTACTTAGGCTAAGGCTTCAGCCCTACCACTCCTTTCCCCAACGCAGACATACAGTTCCTTCTTACTATAACAAGGAAAGCTTATAATGAAGCTTCTCCTTTGCCCCTGGTGCCAACATTATGGTGGGATATCACTTCATTTTCATGTATTCTGTCCCCTGGAGAATTTTTTGGTGCAGCCTAACTAGGAGGGTGCCTTCTCATTAACGTCATTGCTAGATCTGGTAAATTTCTTCCTTTCTACTCAGGGTAAAGATAGAAATTGTCACTCAGATTTGCAGTATAATAAAGAAGATTTTTCAAGGCTTTATGAAGGGCTTATAGACTGATTTTCTCAGGAAAATATACAAGAATCTTGACTTATTTATACATATTTATTTTTATTTGGTTTCCAGGAATGGAAAGTCATCAGATGAGGGTGCTTACCAAGGCCATAACAAAATTAAGTACTTCGAGTAAGTCCTACAGTTTTCTTTTCTCATCTGCCTTTCTCTCCCTCTTATGATCTTACAAATTATTTTTCATTTTTAATAACTCATGTAAAATTGTGTTTCTGTCCATTTCATTTCTGTTGATCATTTCTATTGACCAAGAATCTTGAGAATTAATAGAAATTTATAGTTTATATTTAATACAAGAGGAAGTTATGTCAAATTGAACACAAATAGCTTTTTACAATGTTATCATATGTTTTGAAACTGTTCAGCCAAAACAAACTTAGAAATCCCTACAGAAATTATGAACTTGCCAATGATTATCAACAGTTGCTAACATCACAAAAAGAAAAGTAGCCAGACATTATGTGCCTCCAGGTAGAAGAACACAATACTACCTTCAAAATATTCTTGTCAAAAAATTAAATCTGAATTTTACCAAACGTATATCTAACTAGTATTTTCCAGGCAATACAGGGACAAAGGGACATGCTAACATCACAGGAATAGAATCAGCAAAATTCAGAACTTGGTTATTCAACAAATAAATTGCAAGGAGGAAAAGAAAAGGAGTTGGAGAGAAATCTATAGATTTAAAGAGACTTAAGAAACTCATCAACTCACCCTTGACTGGATCCTGGGAAAGAAAGATTTGGAATTATTGCCTGAATTCTTCAATCAATTGATGAAGGAATGCAGTCTTAGAAAGGCTAACTTGGCCAAGGTCATACAGCTACGAGAATCCTGACTGTCAAAGCTCTTGGTTTTTGATACTGTATATCATAACAGCACCGTCAAGTATCTTACAATACACATATAGGTCATGATTGCCAATGTAAATAGAGCTTAAATAGAAAGTAAATAATGGAATAAAATTCTACTTGGTCAAATAAGTAGATAGTAGTACTTTTTTTTTTTTATCAATTTGAGTTTTATTATTGGTCATATGTTACAACTGTAATATCCTATCATATTCCACATTTGAAAAAAGGAATTCAAATAAAATGAAAACATGAAAACATCTCACAATTCTTTCTCTCAAATATTAAATTTACTCTTTCCACGTGCACGGCATTAGCTAGGGAGGATATATATGTAATGCTGAATCTGCCTTTGAACCAAATGTATAGTGAATCATAAAGTACACAACCACAACCAAAATAAATTCATTTGATTAGCACTCTTGTTCATGAGCTAGAATTAATATAGACCAGAACTTCCCTAATCCTTTTTCATAAACATATTTGAAAGTTGATGTCATAGTTTACTGTGTAAGGGGACAAACTTTTTCTGCCTTTCACTGAATTAGGATTGAAGTAAGTCTCTTATGCAAGATCTCATTCCTTATATCTTCCACGAGAATGAGAAACAGGAGAAAGTCGACCCCGGGAAAGTAAACATACTCAAGGAAGAACATGGTGTGGAAATGGGGTTTTCTTTTCCTTTTTAAAATATATTTCCGCATTCACACCTTCCTCACATGTGTAAGATGTGGAAAGATTCAAGACATGGGAAGATTCAAAGTATGAATGGAGGAAAGATTTTGAATGCTTTATCAAATAGGCAGAAAAGAATGTATATTTCACAAATATATAAAAGTTAGGGCACATATTTTTTTACCATTCCTCTCCCATTATTGCCATTCTTTCCTTAACTTTTGAACTTCAAATTTCCATGACTGTATTCCAATCATATATTGAAAATACAATGATAATACCAGTAGAGTGGCCCAAACATAAGGCATATTTGTCTGTCAGTCATGTTGTGAAAGAAGTGGCTGCTGATAGATAGCACACATGGCCTCTTGAATATAAAGATGCAATTCGTTTAACAATTTGGATGGTTTATCTTCATTTGCGATTTTTTTGTATGGCAATCAGGAAATAATCACTTCATATTAAAGTGCTAAATCGGAAAATCTGGAGTGATTTTGAAGTAAGCAAATGAACAAATTTTGATTGAGTACTGACTATGTGCGAGACTCAGGGCTACGTACGCCCTTTTGAGATAGCAAAATGAATAAGACTGCATTTCTAGTAACTACATCTTTAAACAATTTTTAAAGAATTAACTGGGTTCTAAGAAAACTTATTCTCTCAATTTCTCATTGAATGCTGAGCATTTTACCAGAAACCGAGAATGTAGTGGAACTAGGAGTCATATGGCTTAATATATGCTTATTCCACATTGGATGTGTGGCCACCATATTTTCAGATTCATAATAAAACACATGGTTTGACAATAGAATACAACATTTGAAATCAAGACTTACAGAACTCATTTCTTTGAAGAAAACCCTAGTTTAATTCCGTCCATTTGTTTATTATAAGTTTTCTACCCTTGTCACTTTGGGGCAGTTTAGACAAAGAAGCATGTCAAGAATGAGATGGGGAGACTGAGGTCTGAGGAGCTCAATATTATTCAGAAGAACCAATCAGGAATATTTTCTGACTGGACTCTCATATCTGTATTAAGTCAGTCAAAGTGCATATCATTGGATTTTTCCCAACCAAGTGAATGGCCCCACCACCCACCCAGTGGTAGAGGAAACCAGATTCTTCCTTCTTACTTACTTTTCATACCCATGAAGTCACAACATCATGCAAATCATACTCTCATCTCTCTCATCCTATTTATATTAATACCATTCCCAGTGCCGCTAGTTTAGCTCAGAGTCTGTCCCTTCTTCCATGTCTTAATAGAATTGTCTTATACCTAGTCGGTTTTCTTGCCTCTAGTCTGGTTTCTCTATCATCTGTCTCCTGCACTGCTGCTGGAGTCATCTTGCTAAATGTCAATCTAATCAGATTACACCTATGCTTAAAATTCTTCAGTGGTAATCTATGGCTGTCAGGAATTTGTTAATACAAGGTTCTTCATGATGTCCCCCGGTGTCTCTCTACTCATCTTGCAAAAGTAACTTGCACTCATTGTCAGTTACTTTGTTTGCAATTCCACAAATGGATCAAGCTATTTGCCATACATGGTTGCTGTGAACATTTACAAAATGCCTTTTTACCCTCTGTTGAGATAATTGTTTTATATTCTTTATACTGCCAATTCTCTTATGTATCTTATTTTATTAGTAAAATTATTAGCATCACAACAACCTTCCTTTTTAAAAATAAATCATGCTTGGTCAAGATGGGTAATCATTTTATTTTTTATTTATTTATTTATTTTAATTTTTTGTTTATTGCAGTAACATTGGTTTATAACATTGTAAAAATTTCAGGTGTACATCATTATACATCTATTTCTGCATAGATTACATCATGTTCACCACCACAATACTAATTACAACCCATCACCACACACATGTACCGAATTCTTCCTTTCACCCTCCTCCCTCCCCCATCCCCTCTAGTAACCACCAATCCAAACTCTGTCTCCATGTGTTTGTTTATTGTTGTTATTTCTACTACTTAATGAAGGAAATCATACGGTATTTGACCTTCTCCTTCTGACTTATTTCACTTTGTATTATACCCTCAATGTCCATCCACGTTGTCACAAATGGCTGGATTTCATCGTTTCTTATGGCTGAGTAGTATTCCGTTGTGTATAACACCACAGCTTCTTTATCCATTTGTCCCTTGATGGGCACTTAGGTTGCTTCCAAGTCTTGGCTATTGTAAATAACGCTGCAATGAACACAGGGGTGCATGTACCTTTACAAATTGGTGTTTTCAAGTTCTTTGGATAAATACCCAACAGTGGAATAGCTGGATCATATGGTAGTTCTATCCTTGATTTTTTGAGGAATCTCCATAGTGTTTTCCATAGTGGCTGCACCAGTTTGCACTCCCACCAGCAGTGTATGAGAGTTCCCTTCTCTCCACATCCTCTCCAACACATGTTGTTTCCTGTCTTGTTAATTATAGCCATTCTGACGGGCGTGAGGTGATATCTCATTGTAGTTTTGATTTGCATTTCCCTGACAGTGATTTTGAACATCTTTTCATGTGGCTGTTGGCCATCTGTATATCTTCTTTGGAGAAATGTCTGTTCAGGTCTTTTGCCCATTTTTTAATTGAGTTGGTAGTTTTTTTGTTGTTAAGATGCATGAGTCCTTTATATATTTTGGAGATTAAAACCTTGTCAGATGTATGGTTTGCAAATATCTTCTCCCAATTGTTAGGTTGTCTTTTCGTTTTGTTGATGGTTTCTTTTGCTGTGCAGAAGCTTTTTAGTTTGATGTAGTCCAATTTGTTTATTTTTTCTATTGTTTCTCTTGCCCGGTCAGACATGGTGTTTGAAAAGATGTTGCTAAGACTGATGTCGAAGAGCGTACTGCCTATGTTTTCTTCTAGAAGTTTCACAGTTTCAGGTCTTACATTCAAGTCTTTAATCCATTTGGAGTTAATTTTTGTGTATGGTGTAAGGTAAGGGTCTACTTTCATTTTTTTGCACATGGCTATCCAGTTTTCCCAACACCAATTGTTGAAGAGACTTTCTTTTCCCCATTGTATGTTCTTGGCTCCTTTGTGAAAGATTAGCTGTCCATAGATGTGTAGGTTTATTTCTGGGCTTTCGATTCTATTCCATTGATCTGTGTGTCTGTTTTTGTGCCAGTACCATGCTGTTTTGGTTACTACAGCTTTGTAGTATACTTTGAAATCAGGGATTGTGATACCTCCAGCTTTGTTCTTTTTTCTCAGGATTCCTTTAGCTATTGGGGGTCTTTTGTTGTTCCCTATAAATTTTAGGATTCTTTGTTCTATTTCTGTGAAAAATGTTGTTGATGCTTTGATAGGGATTGCATTGAATCTATAGGTGGCTTTGGGAGGTATGGACATCTTAACTATGTTAATTCTTCCAATCCAAGATCACGGAATATCTTTCCATTTCTTTGTGTCTTCTTCAATTTCTTTCAGAAATGTTTTATAGTTTTCGGTGTACAGATCTTTCACCTCTTTGGTTAAGTTTATTCCTAGGTATTATATTCTTTTTGTTGCAATTGTAAATGGGATGGTATTCTTAATTT
The DNA here is from genome assembly GCF_020826845.1 of Diceros bicornis minor. NCBI lineage: Eukaryota > Metazoa > Chordata > Mammalia > Perissodactyla > Rhinocerotidae > Diceros > Diceros bicornis. The sequence goes on from NC_080741.1 coordinate 26,409,129, forward strand.
CTCTTTCTGCTACTTCATTGTTAGTGTACAAAAATGCAACTGATTTTTGTATGTTGATTTTGTATCCTGCAACTTTACCATATTCGTTTATTACTTCTAAAAGTTTTCTGGTCGATTCTTTAGGGTTTTCTATATATAAAATCATGTCATCTGCAAATAGTGACAGTTTCACTTCTTCCTTTCCAATTTGGATCCCTTTTATTTCTTTCTCTTGCCTGATTGCTCTGGCTAGGACTTCCAGTACTATGTCAAATAGGAGCAGTGACAGTGGGCATTCTTGTCTGGTTCCTGTTCTTAGAGGGATGGCTTTCAGTTTTTCACCATTGAGGATGATATTAGCTGTGGCTTTGTCATATACGGTCTTTATTATATTGAGGTACTTTCCTTCTATACCCACTTTATTCAGAGTTTTTATCATAAATGGATGCTGTATCTTGTCAAATGCTTTCTCTGCATCTATTGAGATGACATGTGATTTTTATTCTTCATTTCATTAATGTGGTGTATTACATTGATTGATTTGCCAATGTTAAACCATCCCTGCATACCTGGAATAAATCCCACTTGATCATGGTGTATAATCTTTTTAACGTATTGTTGAACGCGATTTGCTAGTATTTTGTTGAGGATTTTTGCATCGATGTTCATCAGTGATATTGGCCTGTAATTTTCTTTTTTTGTGTTGTCCTTGTCTGGTTTTGGTATCAGGGTAATGTCAGCCTCGTAGAATGAGTTAGGGAGCTTCCCCCCCTCCTCAATTTTTTGGAAGGGTTTGAGAAGGATAGGTATTAAGTCTTCTTTGAATGTTTGGTAGAATTCACCAGGGAAGCCGTCTGGTCCTGGACTTTTATTTTTGGGGAGGTTTTTGATTACTCTTTCCATCTCCTTACTGATGATTGGTCTATTCAAATTCTCTACTTCTTCTTGATCCAGTTTTGGAAGGTTGTATGATTCTAAGAATTTATCCATTTCTTCCAGATTGTCGAATTTGTTGGCATATAGCTTTTCATAGTATTCTCTTATAATCTTTTGTATTTCTGAGGTGTCTGTTGTAACCTCTCCTCTTTCATTTCTGATTTTACTTATTTGTGCCTTCTCTCTTTTTTTCTTGGTGAGTCTAGCTAAAGGTTTGTCAATTTTGTTGATCTTTTCAAAGAACCAGCTCTTGGTTTTATTAATTTTTTCTATTTTTTTTTTTGGTCTCTATTTCATTTATTTCTGCTCTAATTTTTATTATTTCCCTTCTTCTACTGATTTTGGGTTTTGTTTGTACTTCTTTTTCCAGTTCTTTTATGTGCATTGTTAGATTGTTTATTTGAGATTTTTCTTGTTTGTTGAGATAGGCCGGTATTGCTATAAACTTCCCTCTTAGAACCGCTTTTGCTGTATCCCATAAATTCTGGCATGTCGTATTTTCATTTTCATTTCTTTCCAGGTATTTTTTGATTACTTCTTTGATTTCTTCGTTAACCCAGTCGTTGTTCAGTAGCATTTTGTTTAATCTCCACATATTTGTGGCTTTTCTGATTTTCTTCCTATAGTTGATTTCTAGTTTCATACCGTTATGGTCAGAAAAGATGCTTGGTATTATTTCAATCTTCTTAAATTTATGGAGACTTGTTTTGTGGCCTAATATGTGATTAATCCTGGAGAATGTTCCATGTGCATTTGAAAAGAACGTGTATTCTTCGGTTTTTGGGTGGAATGCTCTGTATATATTTACTAGGTCCATCTGTTCTAGTGTGTCATTTAAGGCCAATGTTTCCTTATTGATCTTCTGTTTGGATGATCTATCCATTGGTGTAAGTGGAGTGTTAAAGTCCCCTACTATTATTGTGTTACTGTCTATTTCTGTTTTTATGTCTGTTAATAATTGCTTTATATATTTAGATGTACCTACATTGGGTGCGTAGATATTTACAAGTGTTATATACTCTTGTTGGATTGTTCCCTTGATCATTATATAATGCCCTTCTTTGTCTCTTTTTACAGTTTTTGTTTTAAAGTCTATTTTGTCTGATATGAGTACTGCTACCCCAGCTTTCTTTTCATTGCCATTTGCGTGGAGTATCTTTTTCCATCCCTTCACTTTCAGTTTGTGAGTGTCTTTAGGTCTGAAGTGTGTCTCTTGTATGCAACATATATATGGGTCTTGTTTTTTTATCCAGTCAGCCACCCTATGCCTTTTAATTGGAGCATTTAGTCCATTGACGTTTAGAGTAGCTGTAGATAAGTGTGTACTTACTGCCATTTTTTAACTTTTTTTTTTTTTCCTCTGTGTTTTAGTAGCCCTTCTCTGTTCCTTTCTTCTTCTGTACAGAATTGATGGTCACTTTAGTTTGACCTCTGTCTGAAAGCTGTACTCTTTAACTCCCCTCCTCCCTCCTTTTATGTTTTTGATATCATATCTAACCTCTTTTTGTGCATTTGTATCCATTACGTTCTTTTCATGGAAATACATATTTTCCTATTTGTGGTCTTCTCTTTTCCGCTTAATTCAGTCCCTTTAACATTTCTTGTAGCACTGGTTTCTTGGTGACAAACTCCTTTAATTTTTGCTTGTCTGGGAAATTTTTGATCTCTCCTTCCATTTTGAATGATAACCTTGCAGGGTAGAGTATTCTTGGCTGTAAGTTTTTTCCTTTTAGCACTTTAAATATATCGTGCCATTCTCTTCTAGCCTGTAAGGTTTCTGCTGAGAAGTCAGCTGATAGCCTTATGGGGTTTCCTTTGTACGTAACTTGACATTCTCTTGCGGCTTTTAGGATTCTCTCTTTATCTTTAATTCTGGACATTTTGATTATGATGTGTCTTGGTGTGGGCCTCTTTGGGTTTATCTTGTTTGGAGCTCTCTGTGCTTCCTGTACCTGGATGTCTCTTTCCTTCCTTAGGTTAGGGAAGTTTTCATCTATTATTTCTTGAAATAGATTCTCTGCCCCCTTGTCTCGCTCTACTCCTTCCGGGACACCTATAACACGGATGTCAGTGCACTCGATGTTGTCCCAGAGGTCCCTTAGACTGTCCTCACTCTTTTTAATTCTTTTCTCTTTTACCTGTTCACCTTGGGTAATTTCTTCTAGTCTTTCATCCAGCTCACAGATCCGTTCTTCTGCATCCTCTACTCTGCTTTTGAGTCCCTCTAATGAATTTTTCATGTCCAGTATTGTATTCTTCATTTCTGATTTGTTCTTTTTTATATCTTCCATTTCTTTGTTGACATTCTCACTTAGTTTATCTATTCTTCTCCCCAGATCAGTGAGTATCCTTAACACTCTTAGTTTGAACTCTCTGTCGGGTAGGTTGCTCATTTCTGTTTCACTTAGTTCCTTTTCTGGGGTTTTGTCCTGTTCCCTCACTTGGAATGTATTCTTTTGCCTCCTGATTTTGCCTCTTTCCCTGTGCTTGTGTCTACGTATTAGGTAGGTCAGCTGCGTCTCCTGCTCTTGGATAGGTGACCTTATATAAGTGATGCCTTAGGAGGCTTCCAGTGTGCTTCCCTCAGTTCTCAATGTTCCAGGGGTAACCCCTATGTGGGCTACGTGTGTCCTTCTGTTGTGGCCTGTTTGCTCTCCCTGTAGGCACCCAGGGAGGCCGAGTTATGCTCCTGGCTAGCTGTTGTAATGCTCAGTTGCTTGTAGTTGTTGTGGGCCCTTCAGTCTCTTTATCAGGTGTGGGGAGCCCCAGCACAGTTGGCTGCAAGTTCTAATACCACATTTGTGTTGCAGTATTTCTTTTAAGTGAGTAGGCCCCCAGCGTGGCAGGTTGTTAGGCTCAGGGCCTTACAATTGCTGTAAGCCTCTAGCCTATTAGGTCTCTTGTCAGCTCTCTGAGGATTGCAGCTGGGTGGGGCTGGCCTCAGGCACAGGAGCACCCAATTGTTTCAGGCTTTAGAAGGTGGGGCAAACCCCCTATGTGGGTCTTTGAGAAGCACAATCTTCTGCAGCTGACAGGCCCTGCCGCCCACAGGTCCACACACACAGTCAACACAGTCCTGCCCCGTGTGCGCGCCCCTACCTCCCCAAGCCGACCCAGTCTCTCCACAGCAGGAGCCCTACACACTCCGCCACCACCCCACACTCTCCACCCACTCCTTGTGTACACTCTGCCCCGCTCAAGTCAGCTCAGTTGCCAGGCTGCAGAGAATCCAGTCACCAATCTATGCAGGCCCACACGTTGCCTGAGGGCTTGCTGTTGGGTGGGGCCAGTCTCTAGGGTGGGCTGCCTGCCCTGGCTGAGCTGGATTAAATCCGTGCTCTAGCGGGTGGGGCAGACCTGGGCTAGCAGGCCTCAGGGAGAACTCCAATTGCGTCTGTGTCAGCACGCCCGCACCAAGCCTTAACAATGGCTGCCGCCAATGTCCCAGTCCCTGGAGTGTTCTCACCCCTCACCGAGATGCACTCAGGGCCTATTAGGTGAGTCTCTTTTCACCCCAGCACTGTGCACCTTTCTTTCTGGTGATTTTAGGATGCTTCCTGAAACGGGTGTGTTTGCGCGCGGGCCCTTTAAGAGCCGGTTTTAGTTTCTTTGTGAACCGGGTTTTCTGGGGGTGCTCCCCAATGCTTTAGTAGCAGGCACAGTCAGATACTATGCCACTCATCTCGATTGTGCTGGGTCCACAAAATGCCCACAGCGGGGGCGCTCCCCGGCTCAGGGCCCCTCTCCTCCAGGGAGGGCTGTGTACCTGTGAGCTGCTCCTGGGCAGCCGTGAAGCTGGCGGCTTGTGAAGGCGGCGTTTTTCCTCTCCAGAAGGGAGTTTCTGCCTCTTCCACCTCAGTTAGGATTGTCCGTTGTTGCAGGAGATCCTCTTATCCAGTTTTCAGTTCTGTCTCAGGGGTAATTTTTCCACGAGTAGTTGTAAATTGGCTGTGTCCCCGGGAGGAGGTGAGTTCAAAGTCTGCCTACGCCGCCATCTTGACTCCTCCTCCTGGGTAATCATTTTAAAGTATTGTTGAATTCTATTAATTTTTCTGTGTGATTTTTTTGCATCTATGTTTATAAGGGAAATAGACGTAGAGTCAGCTGTCTTTTAGTTTGCTGTTATTGCTGGGTTTTGGTATTGAAATAATGCCATCCCATTAAATGAATTGAAAATTTTTCTATCTTTTAATATGTGCTGATACTTTATATTCCATTCAAATTAGCTTTTCCTTTAAAATGCAAAAGAACTCAGCATAAAATGATCTGATACCAAAGGCTTATTTGGAGATAATTATTTTATAACTTTTCCAATTTCTACATATATTACTAATAATTTTTCAAGGCACTCCTTCTTTTAGAATAATTTTGGAATGATGTATTTTCCAAGAAAATTATCTACTTCATGGAGGTTTTTTTAGTTTTATTAACATATAATTGAGAATGTTATTCTCTTGTAATTTTTAATTTCTTCTATATGTATTGTTATATTCCTTTTATGAATTCTTTCTTTTCCTTGATGAGTTTTATCAGAGGTGTGTCCATCACTCTATCCCCTTAAAGGTCAGCCCTTGACTTTACTTATAAGTGCCAATATTTTGTTTAGTTTTTAATAATTAATTCCATCTTCACATTTATTATTTTATCCCCTTTGTCTTTCTTTAAGGCTTGTTTCCTTTTATAAATTTGCAAATTAAATTTCTAAGATGACCAACAAAAATAGAAATAGCGGAAAGAAAAACAGAATAATAAAAAAAAATGACAAAAAGAAAATAAAAATCATATGGAAGAAACATATATATACATGCATAAGTGTATATACATATAAAGTAACATAAATAGATACAAACAGAATAAACTCACTAGTTAAAAGATAAAAGTGGCCAGAATGCATAAAATGTAAGGAAGGCTACAGAAAGAAAGTAAAACAATAGACTAAAATTAGGTCAACGCTAGCCAGAAGGAAGCTGGTTTAACTACCACATGATTATTGGGCAAAATGGACTTTAAGTTAAAATAATTATTAGAGATAAAGAAGGTAATTACATAATGATAAGAGCTTCAATTCACCAAGGAAAGTATAATAACTTATGATTTGTATACACCTAATATAAATTCAGAGTGGTAGACTGCAACAGACCTTTCTCATAATCAATAAATCAAGCAGATAAAATATCAGTAAGGATATAGAATGTGTGAACAGCACAGTTAACAATCTTGATATAATGAGCATACACCAATTACTAAAGGCGTGAAATGGAGAATACTCATTTCTTTGAAGCACACACTTGAAATATTTATGAAAATTGACTACAAATTATATGAAAGCAAGCTGTAACATAATTTCAAAGAATCAAATTTTCTTTCAAAGTATTTATTTTTTAAAAGGGCTGTGCCCTTCATCTCTCAAAAATGTACATCTAAGAGCCTGAGTGAACTGCCTACATCACCACTGGAGATCTTTTCTCTTTGAACAAAGTGCTGCAAACAACAGGGGGAGTGTAACCCATCACTGGAGTGTCCTGCTTTGGACCCGACACCCATGGTTGAAGTTGGATGGAGCCATGAGTGCAGGCTCACATAACCAGAGACTGAAAACTTCTGATTTTAGTTCCCAGGCATACACCTGCACTTGTGAGTCACCACTGATGTGGCAGAAGCAACTACCAGGAGTCAGGGCAGGAGAGTTTAAAATTGCTACTCTAATTGGAGTCACATTGCAAGTCCCCGTCCACAAAATGATGGTAAAATACTCACTGGACCAAACTAAACATGTCTGTTGGCTTTGCATCACACTTGGATCGGCTTCCACATCTCCTTCCCTTTTTTCATTATATAGCCCGGCTGTCAAGCACTAGCCTGCCGGGTTACTTCAGTTATACAGTAGAGCCCATTTCATAGCGAAGTCATCCAAAGTCAGCACTTTTGTTCCAGCTGCCCTTTGGGCTGACATCTGACCTCTGTTTATACCTGGAGTCCATTCAGCCAAGCGACCAGGATCCTGAATATCTCATTCTGTAAGTCAAGTCTCAGTGCAACTGCAATTTCTCTGAACCATTCAAGCCTAAATATGGCATACAGTGGGGAGACAAAGGTCAAATAATAAAAAAAAAATTTAGAGGAAATGAAATATTCAATTACAATACAAGAAAGCTTCAAAATGCCACTGGATTCACTCCTTTTGTTACAAAGGTCATTATAACTTCTATGGCATTTCCACTAACTATGGGTTTTCAGGTATTTTCTAACCTACAATAGAAAGCTTGTGTAATGGGAACTACTTGGTTTGTTGCATTGTAATGCACACCATGGGAATTTATTAAGGTGGTGCAAAGTGTTCAAAATTCTATCTCTTCTGCTAGGGAAGTACACATGATATTTGCATAAATTTTAAAACCACATGCCACAGAGAGTGTATAAGAACAGCTAAAATGTAGTGAATCAGTTAAGTGTCTGTAAAACTCTTTAAGGAATTTCTGACACTATCTCAATACAACATGTATTAAACCCCTGTTCTGTGCTTTGTTAGGCGTTTGTTAGGATGAAAAAGCCAGAGTCCTTATGCAAGAAAGATCTCACGAAAAATGAACTTTAATAAATTATCTAGTCTGGGAAGGAAGTGTGCCTAAGGTACATGGAGAACATGTATAGAAAATAATTCTTCCCTTTCTTTCATGAAAAGAAAGAAAGGAAGTAATATTTGAATTAGATAAATAAGATGAGTAAGATAAAGAAACAATAGGAATATTAGTATAAAGTTGTGTGCCTTAAAAAAAATAAGCTAATATGAACACATTGTGAAAGGTCCAGCATACATTTATTTCTTATGTTAATGTTTGGATCCATACAGCACATTTGTCTTTCAAAAGGCCCTCATAGGGACCACCTCATTTGTTCCTGTGTACAGCTCTGGGCAGGTGGCCACGCGATGTCATCACTAATATTTTCCAGATAAAGAAACTAAGGCACAGGGTGGGTTTGCGATTTCTCACAACAACACTTTTAGTAAACAAGCAAAAGAACTAGGACTAGAAACAACGCTTTTTTTTGCCATGTTGAAATTGGGTGCTTTGTTTCATACCCCAACGATTTTATACAATTTGTATTTTCCCCCAGGAACTGTGAGATACAATTAACGACAGTTGCTACCGATCCCGTTCACATATCACAGAATGAAGTGGAAAGCAGCAGTAGTGTTGTAGTCAAGTAGAAGACTATTTTGTTCCTATTGCGAGTATCAGGAGGGAAAATAATTTGATGGCCAGGAACATAAACATAAAACAATTGATTTTAGGTTGCTCATTTTTCTAGATGTAACATCAGAGAAGATTTAATTTCCTATCTTTCTCTTTTTGTCTTTATTGAATTAAAACATACATAGAAACATGCTCAGGTATAAGTGTTTGGCTACATGAATTTTCAGAGTATACCTGTGTGATAAGCAGACAGATCAACAAACAGAACATGACTGGTACCCTTCGAAGTCATCCTGGGTGCTCCCTCCCAGTCACCAAGTCACCATCATTATTCTGACTTCTCACGTCGTAGATTAGTTTGCCTGTTTTTGAACTTTATGTAAATGGAATCATTCACTGTGTCCTCTTTTGTATCTAGTTTCTTTTGCTCAACATTATGTTGGTGAGATGTATCCCCATGATTGCATGTAGTTGTAGTTCACTCATTCTTATTGCTGTATAGTATTCCATTGTGTGAATATATTACAAGTTATTTATCTTCCTACTGTGATAAATATTTGTTTTGGACTATGAATAATGGCATTATGACACTATTGTGCTATCTTTGCCTAATTTTAAAATTTTATAGAAAGCGCTTTGTGAGGTATGTTAAAAAAGAGTAAGTAAACTTTGTTACAATATTTACAAGCAGTTCAGAAGTAGGAAAAGAAAGGGAAATGATAAAGAAGTGGAAAGGAGAGAGAAAGGAGAAAAAAATGTACTATCAGCAACGTTTTCCCTGAGTTACAATTATTATCATAATTGTGTTAATGATTATGGTGGTCATGATAGTAACAACTATTTGGTAGGTACCAGGCACTCTACTAAATGTTTCATATCTGTTACCTCCTTTAGTCCTCAAACAGTCCTTTGAGAATTTTACAGTGATTATTCACATTTTGTAGAGGAAACTGAGACTTAGACATATCATACTACTTGCTTAAATCACACAGCTAGAAATGGATGGAACCAGGATTTGAATTCTTCAGTCTATCTCTAAATTCAGTGAGCTTAACTGCTGTACTCTTACATTACTTCTTAGAATGTGGGGAACTTTATTTCTATTTTACGGCTGAAGACACTGGCTCAAGAAGTGACTTGCTCAAGGTCACGTAGATAGGAAGTGGTAGAGCCAGGAAACAAAAAGATTGACCTAGAGGTCCAGATTTTTAAAAATACTGAAACAGAAGAGGGGACAAGAAAAGAAGAAAGATAGAAGAGGAAAAAAAAACGCTAAGTGCATTTATCGGTTAGTGTTTAACTTCAAAAAGAAAAATCACTCTAGGTATTTAAAAATGGCAGAATTTAATACAAGGAATGAGTTATGCAAGTGATGATAAAGCCAAGCCAAACAGTGGATAGTGCAATAACCCAGAGAATAGCCTTAGTAGGAAACCAACCACCATCTGTAGACCAGAAGGACAAACAGTAAATGGTATTGGATCTCAAAGGTCTGGGTTACCCAGTGTAAGCTGGAATCACTGGGATTTGTTTGGTGCAACAGGATGGAGATGATCAGACATAAAATTGGACATACTGGATGGAGAAGACCAAAGAATTACCGGAGATACCTCCAAGGCTGAGGGAGGAATCTGGGTTTAGAGGAGCCTCTGGTGTAAGGAGAATGTTGAAATAACTTACCCTGATAGTAGAAACAGTACTCAGAAGAAATAGTGAATGTCAGCACAGAATCCTGAGATCCACCCCAGAAATTCTGATTCACTAAGTCTGGGATGAGACCTCAGATGGGATCTCAGATTCAGCATTTCTAATGAGCTCTAGGTGTTGCTGATAATAGCTGGCATCAGAAGGTACTTGGAGTAGTACTGCTCTAGTATTGAAATGCAGACACTGACTTACTGAGTCATTCAGCTGTTCCTTCAGAGGATCTTCTAATCATCTAGAATATGGTGGATATTATTATATCCAATACATGTAATACCACCCCCCTCACCACAGCCCACCTCTCCTCTCTCTCTCTCTCTCTCTCTCTCTCTCTCACACACACACACACACACACACACACACGAGTTGACATATGGTAGAAGCTCATTTATTAATTCAGTTACAGATAAATATCTCTGCCTCCAAAACCTCATTTTAATAACATTGTTCACTTGAAAATGGAAATAAAATTCAATCAACCATTATTTCAAATTCTTTTTATGAGCATCTTAGGTAGTTAGAAACAGCATCTTTGTTTTTCAGATTATGATATTGTGAACGCCAAGCCATTATTTTAACACTGACCTAATTTCTTAATTTAGGATTTCACACATGGATAGACAAGTGCTGATTTTGAGTGTTAGTGAAATGCTTCCCTGAAATACAGCAATGACAACTTCACTAGCCTTTGTTTAGTAGTAAAAATCTATATGGTGATTTTAAATGTATACTTTTTTATTTATTTATTTTTTTGTGTGAGGAAGATCAGCCCTGAGCCAACATCTGATGCCAATCCTCCTCTTTGTTCTGAGGAAGACTGGCCCTGGGCTAACATCCATGCCCATCTTCCTCTACTTTATATAGGAGCCGTCACAGCATGGGTCAACAAGCAGTGCATCAGTGCGCACCTGGGATCCGAACTGGCCACCCCTCATGCCGCCACAGCGGAGCGCGTGCACTTAACTGCTTGCGCCACCAGGCTGGCCCCTAAATGTATCCTTTTTTACACTTGCACATTATCCTCTCTCCTATACACAGTCAAGACTCCACTCATAGGGATAAATACATTCTACACAATTACAACAGGCACTCAGACATACATATTTTATAACTTTAGTAAATCTTAATATACACAGACAATTTCTCCTCACCTCTGAGATTTAATTTTCTTAGTCTCTATCTTACAGCAAAGGACTCTAATCCCTTATTCCCTCTGGAATGGCTCATTCTTTGTAAGCATTGATTGAACTTCTCTTGTCATTTGGTCAAGGCCCTATGAAGATATGAATCTATTTTGCATCTGCAACTCAAGATTCAGATTTCCTTTACAAATTAGGATGTTATTCAGCTCCTTAATTATGTGTTCCTTCCTAGGACTAACATCCATTTGTTTCCTGTTCTGTCTTCTCTGAGCCAAATTTCTAGTTTATTTTATGATTGCGCTTGAAAGCACAAGCATTGAAATATTTTTGCAACACATGTGTCATGCTGGAAATATTATACTTTAACATGGAATTATTTATTTTCAAGTGCAAGTTGTTATAGATGATGAACATTTGAAAAAAATAGGATATCCCTAAATATAACCATTCTTTACTGAAATGTTAAATGCCAGTTCTTTTTTTTGAGCCATGAAAAGTTCAGGAAAGTAGAAGAAAGTGAGGACTGCAGCAAAATTCAGTTATCTCTTGAGAAAGAAATATGCAAAATAGATGATTCAGCAGGAAAATAAGATATGAGGAAGGCACTCATGTAGAATGATTTTTTTTTTTTTTTTTTGAGGAAGATCAGCCCTGGGCTAACATCTGCCAATCCTCCTCTTTTTTGGCTGAGGAAGACTGGCCCTGGGCTAACATCCGTGGCCATCTTCCTCCACTTTATCTATCTCCACTTTATATGGGACGCCGCCACAGCATAGCTTGACAAGCGGCACGTCGGTGCACGCCCGGGATCCGAACCGGCGAACCCGGGGCAGCCACAGCAGAGCATGTGCACTTAACCGCTTGCGCCACTGGGCCGGGCCCATGTAGAATGATTTTGATCTCCTCCAGGTCACTAAGAGTTACAAAGACCTGCAGTTCTCACACATAGCCATGCTTGAATTCTAGAGAGGACAGAACTCTCTGAAATGATTGAGTCTCTTCCCATCTTTAGACAAAGAGATGTCTAAAGCAATTCACAGACATAAGCCATTTTCCTAAATTAAAATTTCCTGGAAGAAAAAACTTTGCAGCCTTCTTTGCAACCTTTAGTCCAACATTTGAAAGCCCTCACTGTTCTCCCTTTTTCATTGCCCGTGCATTAATTTTCTGTGCATATGCAAGGCTTGTGCTGGCCATGCCTTATGCATTTTGTATGGTCGATGATGAGAATTATGTTGCCTCTTATTTTATATAACATGGCTAAACTTCAAGGAAAAACAATACTGAGAATGGGATTTCAAAATTGTACCTGGAATAGATAAACAGGGTGGAATGTGGTGAAGTAACAAGTAGTAACAAGTACACAATTTTAGAGTAGGTGTCTTTGAAGGCTAGATTCCTTCCTCTAAGAAACCAGAGAGACAATGGCCAAGATACTCAGTGTGACTATTTGCTGCTGTGTTTCTGAATTTTTCAACTGGGTTAAGAGATTTAGATGTTTTACATGGGAATCTGCTATATAATGGCATAGCTTCAGAGTTGGGAAATAGATAGGGATGGTGAAATTTGGCAGCTGTCTTGTGGGCAATCAGCATGCTGGTCACTTCAACAAGGTCAGTCCTCATTGTTGGCTAGGGGAAGCAGTGGACACAATTCCAGAGATGAAAATCATTTGAGAACCCGTTGAAAAATTTGAGAGCCAGACATGTGGGATAAGTTTAAAACTCTGGCTCAGCTGCTCAAGCCCTGCTGTGAATTGCATCATTTTTACTCCTTTGTCTTTTCCCTACTCTGGCATGGAATTGACTGACTTCTCTTTAGAGTTGGATTGTGAATTCCCTGAGTGCAGAAACTGTATCTGGTTCAACATGTCTGTATGCCCATTATATAAGATACCATCTGGCACAAAGTAGAAATTTGTTTAAGGAATCAATTAAGCAAAAGATGGAATTCAAGAACGGAGAAGACAGAGAAAGGAGTTTACTTGACTTTTTAAATCAACTTTCCCTGCATTTTAGTGTTTTCCTTTTTAGAATGATGATTACCACATTTTTGAAAAATTGAGATATAATTCATGTACCATAAAAATCACCCCTTTAAAAAGTACAATTTATTGGTTTTTAGTATATTCATAAAGTTGTGCAACCATCACCACTAATTCCAGAACATTTTCATCATCCCCAAAAGAGACTCCAAATCTATTAGTAGTCACTCCTCATTTCCCTTCCCTCTTCTAGCCCCTAGCAATCCCTAATATACTTTCTATCTATATGGATTTGGAAATTTCATATTAATGGAATAATACCATATGTAGTCTTTTAAATCTGGCTTATTTGACTTAATAAAATGTTTCCAAGGCTCATCTATGTTTGTGGCATGTACCATTTACTGAAAAGACTATTCTTTCCTCATTGAATTGTCTTGGCACTCTTGTTGAAAATGAATTGACCATAAATGTATGGGTTTATTTCTGGATTCTCAATTTTGTTCCATTGATTTTTCTATACACTGCCATTAGCACACAGTCTTTATTTCTGTAGCCATGTAGTTCTGAAATCGGGAAATGTGATTTCTTCAACTCTGTTCTTCCTTTTCTAGATTGATTTGGCTATTCTAGAACTCTTGCATTTTCATATGAATCTTGGGATCAGCTGGTCAATTTCTGCAAAGAAGTCAGCTGTGATTTTGAAAAAGAAAGTATTGAATCTGTATATCAATTACAGAGTATTGCATCTTAACAATAGTAAGTCTTCCAACCTAAGAACAAGGGATATTTTTACATTTACTTAGGCAATCTTTAATTTCTTTCAATGATGTATTGTAGTCTTCAGTGTATTAGTCTTACACTTCTTTTTTTTAAATTTATTACTAAATGTTTTATTCTTTTTAGTGGTATTTTAAATGGAATTGTTTTCTTAATTCCATTTTCAGATTATTTGTTGCTTATGTATAGATATACAATTGATTTTTATATGTTGATCTTGCAACCTGAAACCTTGCTGAATTCATTTAGTAGCTCTAAGTGTGTGTGTATATATTTATTAGGATTTTATTTACATATAAGATCATATCATCTGCAAATATAGTTTTACTTCTTCCTTTCTAAGCTGGATGAGTTTTATTTCGTTTTCTTGCCTAATTGCCTCGGCTAAAATCACCAACACAATGTTTAATAGATGTGGCAAGAACAGACATCCTTGTCTTATTTCTGTTTGAGCACCACCTCTCAGAAATCAAAAACATATAGATTTATAGTCCCCAGACTGTTTCTTAGCTCATCATTAAGCTTTCCTCCCAACCAAACTTTTAATTATAACTTCTGACACAGAGCAGCATTCATTTACTAGAATGAGGGGCTTGTTGTTGCTAGCACTGTTGAGTCCCATTTCAACTCCTAGCGACCTGGTGTACAGCAGAGCAGAGCCCTGTCTAGGCTTTTTTGTGCTGTCCTCTCACCTTCTGGTGCTACACCAGACAATGCTCTGCTGCTGTTCATAGGGGTTTCATGGCCAATTCTTCTAGAAGTGGGTGGCTAGGCCTTTCTTCCTAGTCTGGAAGCTCCACTGAAACCTATCCACCATGGGTGACCCTGCTGGTATTTGAAATACCATTAACATAGCGTTCAGCATCACAGCAACACACAGTTGCCAAAGTATGACAAATGACAGATGGGTGGTGTGGTTCCCTGACTGGAAAATGAACCAGGCCACAGTGGTGAGAGCGCCAAACCTTAAGGGAGTACATGTGATAAAATGCAAAACATATGACTTGTCTTTAAAAACTCAACTCTTACTAGGGAAAGAGAATACCTTCTCATAAAGCACAAAAATGATAAAATTATAAGAGAATTGTGTGTAAAATACTATGGGTTTTCACAGGAGGAGGAGAAGACATCCCATGAAAAATCATAGAAGGCACTGAGAAGAAGAAAATATTTAATATGGATCTAGTAGAAAAGATAGGACTAAGAAATATGGTGATGAAGAATTTAGGTTTTCAAGTGATGCAAAAAAAGTAAACAAAACAAGGAAGTGGGAAACTGCGAGGTATGTTTGGGGACCTCTGAATAATTCAATTTTGGGAATTCAATTTAAGTTGTCCCTGGGAAGTAGTCAGAAATAAGAGTCAGGAGTTTCTGAGAAACTTAGATCATGAATGGAATCAAAGAAAAGGACAATAATTTTTAAATAGTGGGATTCACATAAATATGTGACCTGGAAAGAAGTAATAAGATCTAGATTTTAATGGGACTTCATACATGCAAGGCACTGTTCTACAGCTATATATGTATTTCCTTCTGGCTTCAGGATCTCATTAGTGACACGTACACAACAAGGCAGAAGTTCTGGGGAGTTAATACCCCTGGAAGCAGCTCTCAACCAATGGCAGATAAAGAATTGGTAGATAATACTCCAGCATCCTTGCCCTTAGTCAGAATAATTCAGCTGTGTTCTATACCGTCTCCCAGAGTTCCTCAGTGAGATCAAGTTCTAGCTGACCACAGCCGCAACTTGCTTGATGATGCCCTTAATTTGCCTCCTCCCCTTCCCTGGATCTATCCCCTACTCCCTTGCTATGTTTCCTGGAATCACTTCCCAAATAAACTACTTGCACGTGAATACTTTTCTCAGGGCTGGCTTCTGGGGGAACACATCCTAGAAAACATGTGCCATCTCCTTTATTACTTACAAGAACCTTCAAAGTGTCCTCATTTTACAGATGAGGAAGCTAAGGTATAGAGAAGTTCAGTCATTCCAGGTCACAAAATTAGAAAACAGCACAGACAGAATTCAAATCCAGGCAGTCAGTCTCTTAACCTCCATTAAATTCTCTTCCCCTATAGTGATACATTGATTCATCAACTGCATCTTGAATACTTTGCAGCGGCTCCCATGTCAACAGGCTGAGGAAGAACAGCCAGGGGTGTATGGGGAACAACGCAATGAACAGAACCAACCACCTGTGTTACTTTCACAGAGAAGCCAAGTTTTGGTGGCCCCTCTCAGACCTTCCTGCTGCCCAGTAGACCTATGATGGTGGGGTGTGTGGGTAGGTAGGGTGGGGTATAGCATAAACCATTCTTTCTACTCCTCATGAAGAGACTAGTGGCTGAACCTAAAGATAATCATGTCCTTCTGGATGGTGGCTGAGCTGTACTGAGAGAACAATTCCCACCAGACCACTTGACCTTCTCAATTTCAAATTGTGTAGCCACTGCAGATGGGCCTTTACTAGACCTCTGCCTTCTGACCTAAGGAACTTACAGGTATGTGGGAGCCTTTGGGCCATGGTGGTGTGAAATTAGAAGGGGTGATGGTAGCTGTAATCTCCAGAAAGAACCAAGTTTTGACAGTCAATGATCCTGAATGTGTCTAGAATCAGTATGTTCTGTTGCACTGGGGACCTGTTTTAGGCTTGCGTATTGAGGGCAAACACATCTCAAACCTCACAAACAGGTTTGAAAACTTACTGTTCCTTGTAAGCCAAAGAACACTCTTATTATCTTGGTCAAGTTACTTATCTGCATTACAGATTCCTCATATGTAAAAAGAACAATTAAGTGTTAGCTATTGCTGTTGAAAGATGTGAACATTTGATGTATTTTTGTTCAAGCAATGTAGGATATGGAAGGTAGCACTCTTTTGTCTTTCAGCAGTGTTTTTCAGAAAGGGTTTCTCTCAATATCAGTTCTAAGAGATAGTAAGAAAGAAAAGGATTCTAGGGTCAAATAAGTTAGGAAAGTGCTGCACACACTATGACTTCTTCTGGGATATTTACAACGGACATAAACATAGAAGAGGTTCTGGAAAGTCCTGCATTGAAGAAACCACTTAACCAAGTATTTCCCAAATTCATTTGAGCACAGAACATTTTATTCATCTCAAAGCTGTTCGCATTCCACAGGACTCATTTTCTGTGAATATATTTTAGGAAACTGTATTCCCAAGCAAAGAATTGATTGGAGTTTTCTTTAAAACAAAAAGAAAATAAATTAAAAAACAATGTGTTTAAAGTTCTTGAGCTATGAAGCATGTAAGCACAATTTGGTGGCTGCAAATGATTAGGAAAACGGTTTAATGAAAAACAATAGAGTGGAAGAAGTAAGAAAAGTAACTGAATAATTTTCTTGCAGCCTCGTCTTGCTTTCCTGCAGTGCCATGTTGGGCCTGCTTATGTGATCCAGATGTCAGCCCTCTCCTCATCGTTGTTCATGGAGCTGCTGGTGCTGGTTCTGTTCTTGCTCCCTAAGGCCACTATATGCATAGCAGAGTAGTGTTAGAGAGGAATTTGCGGAAGAATTTGTAGAGCAGACAGAGGGGCAGGTTTTTATTATGCATCCCAGCAAACATTTTTATTATTTCAAAGCCTTTAGGTTGTATCCTCAAAGGGGATTCTTTACCCTTTCCTTCCAGGCTTCCATTTCTTCCTCTCTCAGATTCTCCTAGAAAACTCTAGATGGCTCCTCTCTACAGTGTTGAAAATTCTGTTCTTTCCTTGCTGCTACTCCAGATTTGTATCCCCAAGTCCATCTACGTACTTAGACTAATACGAAGGCACTTCCAGTTACTACGATGCTCCATGACGCAGGTAGCAATTTAGTGATCTTCTTTGTCTATTTGAGAAACCTGTCTAGGATCTCAGCCCCAATCAGCTTGTCAAAGTATTTTTTTCCAAACACACAAATGGTGTCTCCGTTTAGCATTCTAGCATATGAAATTTTCTCTATTGCTTTCAACTTAAAAATTAGGAGCCAACCATATTCCACAAGTTTCTACTATTGCTCTCTTCAATTCCTTTACAAAAGAGGTTTTACATTACTTTTTAATAAAATAAAATAGATAGTGTACTTCACTTAAGACTTTGGCGTCTCTAAGGTATTCCCTAGTTAGAATTTGATAAATGAAAGTTTCCCTAGGGAACCTTTTTTGGGATTTTACTAACATAAAACTCCTAACAAAGTTTGTCTAAAGTAATTCTGGGCCAGGTTGCTATAACAAACACTTGAATTTTGACAGCTCCATTTCTCTGTCCTGGTAGAGAGTGGTCATTGGGCATCTCAAAATGCAAAGACTAGGCAAACTATAACATAATCCTTTTGAAAATTAGAAGCTTCATCAAAATGCTCATTAGAATAAATGGTCATCACTAACACCTAAGTTCCTTCTACCATTAAAATTGCTATTGTTAAAATCACAATAAGAAGTAAAAGTAGAAATGATATCATGTCCTCTTAGACTTATGGCCCTAGTGGATGAGATTTCTGCAATTATATATTTCTCTGTATAGCACCTATTCATTTAAAACACCACCTAGTCTATTGACAATTTCTTACTAAATAATCTTCAACCACACCCAACCAATATTTTCGGCATGAAAATGGGGCCATATGTGGACTTACAACATACATTTATCAGAAGTCATATCAGAGTTCCTTTAATTAATAGATGTTAAAATAATAACATAATCAAACATTATTTTCTTTCTTTATTTTCTGTTCTCATGAGTAAACCTAGTTTATTATTTCATCCCTAAACAATGGGATCTGCTGCACCATAAGCCAGTTGGATTAACACCATTTGTGAACCTACAGGAACCAAACTGCAGTGACAGCAGATTTAGCAAAGCTGCTTTTAAAAATGGAAAGTAACTTTAAAAACGGCATAAAGAAGGCATGACACAAATGCGAATTGAGACACATCTTCACTAGAGACTTGCATTAAGTATTTAGACTTCCAATTTCCAGATGTCAAACTGGTAATATATTCCCTTCAAAACTGTATTATAATTACCAAATGTGTCAATCACTCTTGGCAGCTGGTGGGTGGGTATATTGCATTTGGATCTAACTTCTGATAAATATGTGGTGTGAATAATTATTCATTATGTGGGGACTGAGTTTTTCTAAAACCTGCCTAGTTTTCTTTTCCAGTAAAGTTACTGGGGATGAATTAAAGAATGAGTATTCAGGGCCGGCCTGGTGGCTTAGTGGTTAAGTGCCACGCTCTGCTGCTGGCGGCCCCGGTTCGGATCCCAGGTGCGCACCGATGCACCGCTTCGCCGGCCATGCTAAGGCCGCGTCCCACATACAGCAACTAGAAGGATGTGCAGCTATGACATACAACTATCTACTGGGGCTTTGGGGGGAAAAAAATAAATAAATAAAATTATAAAAAAAAAAAGAATGAGTATTCTTTTGGATCATACTGATGAACTGGATAATGTTTTAACTGTATAGGTGCTATACAGAAGTCATTTGCAATTACATATATTTCATACAATGCATCAGGGACATATATCCAAATGCTAGATGAATATTAGGTACACCTCTGTTTAAAAAAATAAAAATCTTTTTCTCTTGATATTCTCAGTCACTTTTAAGGGAATATTAATCCCATGATTTTTCCTTCTGAGATTCATTACTTGTCCATTCACACTTTTCATTGTACAAAAAAGAAAATGCATCTCAAAAGATCTGGGGAAAAGATATTATACTGTACTTCTCAATGTGAAAATGGAAAAACAAGGGTGCTTTCTCGCTGTCAGTCCTATATCATCGAGGATGTGAAGGTCATAGTTACCTGTCCTTGTGTTAGGACTAGAAAATGTTCTTCATGGAGCTTTAGAGTTCTTTTACCACTGCTGCAAACTGAACAGTTATGGGATTGAGTAGCTCTTTCGAGTAAATGGTTTTTTCAGTAACTCCACTTTCCAATTTATGAAATAGTTAAATAAATTAGTCTGTTCGGTTTTTCTTCTATAGAATTAATCTCTAATATTTGTTTCCTCAGTCACACTTTACTTTTTTGCTCCTTTCTTATGCCCTGTTTAAGGACATACAGCCCGGTAGCCACATGGCTATTACACAATAAGACTTCTTCCCTGATATCAAAAAGGTCTGCCTCTTGAATGTTATCCCACCGTGCATTTTATTTCCCATTTTGTTTCTGGAATTCTTGGGTCCCGATCCCTGGAATTATTTCCTGACCACACCTTTCCACTTGCCCTTTTAAAACTGATACTTGATCTTATTATTTTAGTATTGGAACTCATCACCTCTATTCAGTTATGTATAAAGGCCAATTTCTCATGCTGGGGTGATTTCCTGGGAGGAACAGCCAACAAAAAAAGTGCAAATCCACTTCCTCACAATGCTCTTCAGAAAGTATGAGCCAAAATGGGTTGTATTGGATCACGGGTTAATTGTATGTTGTAATTTTGTAATCCAACTCCCTGATTCTTTGATTCTTTACCTTCAAGTTACCAGAGCTCACACCTCCTATTTTCTGCTCCTCCTCATTCAAAGTAGGATTTAATGGTTCTATTAGTATGCAAATGAAATTGGATATCTTAGTGATGATTAGTTAGCTATAAATTGCATAATACTGTGGGGAGAGTTCAGCTGTATGGTTAGAAAATATGAAACTTGGATGTGGACTATTGTGATGGTTTCTGTGTGATCTTGGGCAAGTCATTTGAATTTTCCTAATCTCATCTATAAAAACAAAACAATATTAACAACAACGATAAAATACCTAACTTGCAATGTAGTTGTGAGGAATCAAAAAATTGCTAGGTAGGGGCTGGCCCGGTGGCATAGTGGTTAAGTTCAGTGCACTGCACTTTGTTGGCTCAGGTTTGTGTGTTCCAATCCTGGTCGCAGACCTACACCACTTATCAGCCATGCTGTGGCAGCGACCCACATACAAAATAGAGGCAGATTGGCCACAGATGTTAGCTCAGGGTGAATCTTCCTCAGCAAAAAAAAAATTTCTATGTGATCATGAAAAAAATTATTGACAGTATTTTAGACTGATAGTCTTAATTTCTATTCACTTCACTTCCTTCTTCTAAATGACAACAAAGATGGCATTCTTGTGAGCTACACCCTTTAAGCACCTCCTCATCCCCCATCAGATCAGAAAGATCTGATAATGTCGCCTTTTTTTTTTTTTTACTGCAATAAACAAAAAATTAAAAAAAAAAAATGTTGCCCTTTCTATTCTCAGATAGGGTGAGTTCTGTTACTCCTAGCCTGGGGAGATGAGAATAACTTTTCAGGTCTCTGTACTCTGGATGGGTAGTGGCATAGTCAACGAGAATTCACGTGAGAGTAGAGGGAGATACAAATATGAGTGATCACTTCTTGTTATAGAAAGATTATAAGCTTTAGAGCCAGACAGACCTGGATTTGAGGGCTGTCTCTACCACATATCAGCTCACTGTGTGATCTTAGACTTGCTGCTTGACCTCCTCAACTTCATTTCCTCACTGGTCAAAATGGAGAATAAGATCCGTTTGTAAAATAGCATATTGGACAATCAGCTCATAGTCGATGCTACTATTCCCATTCATGGACTGTCTCTACAAAAGTTTGCCAAAGGCTTTTATTAGCTTAGTTTCACAAGGAGGTATTTCACCTTGGAGTGTGATAAAGACAACAGGCAACCCCTAGGGCCCTCATACTTAATATGTTGCTTTCCTGAATAGTCACACTTGGAGGAACTTCCCTCAGGGAGAATGTGAAATGATAATTCAACTAAGACCTTAGTGTGTGGAATAGCTTTAATGTTCATTTTTAGAGAGCATATGAACCTGCACTTCTCTCACCAAAGGAATGTAGAGAGCATCATTTGGGTTTTGGGGAGCATACATGCGACAGGAATTTGGCAGCAGAAGTTTACTTGAAACTTCTAAAATCCTTGAATGCAGAAGGCCACATATTTTTAACTTTCAGAGGATAGAGGAGGTAAGAAAAGAAACTACCTTATTGCCTTAACTTCTCACCTAAAGAAGCCCAGATTTGGAGACCAAACATCTGGATTTTGAATCTGGATTTACCTTACTCCTTACAAGTTTTGTGATCTCAGGCAAGTCTCTTAAACTCTCTGAGTCTACAAGGGAAAAATACTACTGTTAATAATAATCAAAACAATAAAAAAACTAGTAAAAATAATACTACCTCATAAACTCTCGTGAGAATTAAAATAGCTAAAGTATTTAAAATTTCTATTCAATAGGGGTGAAGTAAATTATTGACATCAATAATATTATACATTCGGAGTTCTTAATTTCCGTCCACTTCATTCCCTCTCATGATAAAAAGGGCAATATTCCTGTGATCTATGCCCCCCCCTCCTTTTTTTTAGTGAGGAAGATTGGCTCTGAGCTAACATCTCTGGCCAATTTCCTTCTTTTTGCTTGAGGAAGATTGGCTCTGAGCTAACGTCTGTGCCAATCTTCCTCTATTTTGTATGTAGGTCGCTGCCACAGCATGGCTTGATGAGTGGTGTAGGTCTGCATCCAGGATCCGAACCCATGAACCTGGGCTGACAAAGTGGAGCATGCCAAAGTTAACCACTACGCTACTGGGCCAGCCCCAATCTAACCCTTTTTTAATCTCTCCTCCTATTGCTGGGTGTTTTGCTATTATCTTGTTGCTATGAATATTCTCGCAAATGCTTCCTCATACTCATATACTAAATTTACTCTAGGTTATTGCTTTAGTCAGGGTTCCACCAGGAAATCAGAAGCTTCTCAAAGTAATGTAAATATGAGGGTTTAATACAGGGGAGTAGAGATTTATGCCATCATTGCAAGGACAGGCACTGAAGGGAAAGTATATTAGAGAATCAGATGATAAAAACCTTGGGAGAAGGGTCGGCCCTGGGGTGTAGCAGTTAAGTGCGCTCACTCTGCCGCCGGTGGCCCGAGTTTGGATCCCAGGTGCGCACCAAGACACTGCTTGTCAGGCCATGCTGTGGTGGCGTCCCACATAAAGTGGAGGAAGATGGGCACAGATGTTAGCCCAGGGTCAGTCTTCCTCAGCAAAAAGAGGAGGATTGGCATGGATGTTAGCTCAGGGCTGATCTTTTTCACACACACACACACACACACACACACACACAAAAAAAACACTTTGGTTGAAATTTCTTCTTCTTGAAATTTGAGACTGCCAAGGAGGACTGCTATATTTGACCAAATTTCAAAAGCCCTGTTTGAAGAAATTTAGCACTCTCATGGGCTGAGATTCTATAAGAAAAATGGATCAAGATGGATAGAAGTCTGCAAAAATAAAATGCTGACTATACAAATGATGTAAATGACAAAGTAAATGAGGTATTCATAGAAAACGATTTTTTTCATAAACAGATTTTCAATTAAACCTACTTTTTCAAGGACATATGCAGAAGATGGAAGGAGGGGGTATTTAACCAGAGGTGGCTATAAAAAGTTTTGAAGGCACCAGAAGGGCAGTGGAAGATCACAGTTTCCCAAGATAGAAGTCATTGATTTGAGTCCTGGTTCGGAAACACGCCATCACTATACTTTTGAGAAAATAATATCACTTCTCAGAGACCATTTTTTATCATTATAAAATGGGCATAATAGTCAAATTATTTTTATTATAATGTTAACATTATTGGTAAACTTTGTAAAGAAAAAGTGAAAATTGTTATTATATGAAATAAAAATTGTGTGACTAAAACTAAAGCTCCAATTTCTTGATATAATTGCAAAGATCAATCAATAGCATCTCTTAACTATTTTAGAATCAAGAAGGACCAGGTCTTTAGCTTGGAACAGGAAACAAAAAAATATGAAATGGAGAATGTGGGGCTACTTGATTTTTATTTTGTATCTCTCTCTTCTGCCAAAGAGACTTAGCTTTAAGTTCAGAAGAATAGAGCAGATACAGTTAAGACAGACTTGATGTCTAATGTTGGTGAAGAGATATTAACTTTTCTTTTAGCAAAGATTTATTTAATGCCTACTATTTGCTAGACTGTTAGGCACTGGGGATGAAGGGGTGAAGAGAACAGACCAAGACTTTGATCTTACAGTCACACAGTTCTACAGGAACTTGATAGGACAGCATGTTGCTGTTTTTAGAGGAGTTATTTCCCAGGGTACTAAGTGAAATTGAAGAGGCCCTTTAACATAGTAATTGAACACTAGTTTTATGTTGAATAAATAAAGAATTGGATCACTGTTGATTATTTTAAGACATTTTTGAGAACAGTAGAACCTCTGGAAGATAGGAGATGAGCAAGTATTTTCTCTTAATTTCATTGAGCTTCAGTTCTTAATTTATAAAATGGAAATGAGTCTTCAAGCAACCCCAGATATTTAGTAAAACATCTCATTGTATCCTTGGAATAAGATGGAAAACTGTGAGAGAGATAGATTTGTAATCTGAAATTCGTTGAATTATGATGACTCCAAAAATCATTAGATTTAAAAACACCTTAAAGGAGGATTTTGTGGCAAAAGATAGGCTTTGTCCTTGGTTACATTTAGTCCTAAATTTAACCAGTGATTCAAGTGAGTATATAGAAGACACAATTACTAGATTTTCAGATGGCCTCAATTAAGATCTAAATAACATGGTTCATGAAGAAAACCTTTGTGCAAGTATCTAAATAAAGAATGATGAACTGAATAAAACAAAATAAAATGTATTATGAATAGCTGCAAATTTCTGGGTTCAAAAAACAAAACTGCACAAGAACCCATAGAAAGAGCACTGACTCTATCTATAGTTACAGAAAATGACTTACCAGTTACTGAATACCTACTATTCGCAGAACTGCTACGTTCTGTAAATTCACAAGTTGACAGCAAGATGTAGCTTCCAGCTTTTAATTTTTAATACTAAAACTGAATATCCTTTTAGGCTGCTCTAATAAATGTGATATTATTCAGAACAAAGGTATAATTTAGTTTTCTGTTCTCAGGTGAAAACAGAATATTGTTCACTTTGAGGCATCCCATTTTAAGAGGAGCAAGGTAAGTTGTTTTGCTTTCCATGTTACAGTGGAGGAAATCAAAGTCAGATAGGGGTTAGCTGGATAAGCTGGATTATGTTAATCTTGCGGCATTAAAATAAAATTTAGTTTTCCAGAGTCAAGGATCTATCAAAAGCTGAAATTTTGGGATTCCATGTGAGTGAACCTGGACTTAGGGAAAGGTTTCAGCAGTTCCATGAGATTGGAACTCTCCTTGGGTAATCAGCGACAAGATTAGTCATGGTTCTAGAAAAGTATGTTCGAGTTTGGTGGAAACCTGAACCTCCGAAAGTACCCAGCTGCTTAGGGCTGATGCCGAGGACCACCGTGTACTAAGCTCAGAGCAATGCAACCAATCTCAGATGTCACCTACTAATGGGGATGGTGCTCTTCAGATACTGGCTGTCTTGGTTAGGGTAGGATGGAGAAAACCCTAAGTTTATATATGTTTAGCCTCAAGGACTCCATCTGAGTAGGCAGGGAAGAAAAGGAGCTGTTCCAATTCCTGATCAAGCATTAAGTGGCAAGATGCTCTTTTGGGATTTATTCAAGCAGGAGCTTCATGATCACAGAGTTTGGTTTTGGAGAAATTATTGTTGAATTTGGGAGCATTTGGATCAGATAGATATTAAGACACTGTTCAAATTTAATCATGATTCCATACTCAACATATAGGTAAGGCTAGCTCTATTGATAGCTTTCGTTTGCTTTTATAGTTTCTCTTTATCCTGAGGACTTGGCCAATACTTTGAGACAAATCATTTCCTGAGCACATAAGCAGGACAAGAATTTCTTTCTCTCTCTTTTTTCCTTTAGAGAGATACCAAATGACCTACAACACTTGATAAGCACGTGGTTTCTGGCACAAGGTAAATTCAAAGAGATTTTGTGAATAACACAGTTTAGTCATTTGGGAATGAAGAACAATACGCTTTACAGAATGCCCAAAAGCTAGATAGAAAAGGAGGCAAAATGGAATAGTCTGTTGATCTCCTTTGTACACACAGCTGTGCTCAGCACAGATACCATGAGGGCAGTGGGTCTAAGAAGATAAGGCTGTTTTCCTTTTATTGAGCAGTTCTATTGTGAAGACAAGGTCAAAAATGCTAATAAAACAGCAAAAACCTAAGTCAAATTGTATAGAGTACAAGGGCTTATTCCTGGATGCAAATTAAGGTTATCACAGGAGGTGGCTAAAATAAGAATATTACCTACCAGTAAATTAATAGGATATGCTGAAACATACCACAAGGGAAGAATTGCCTATGCTAATATAGTATAAAAATGATTGCCACTGGCTAAGGTTCATGGTAAAGACTTTTCTGCATTATGTATAAACTCTAGGAGATATGACTTAAAGTATGCTATGAATCTTTAATTGAAAGAAAATCATTTGCAAAAGTTAAAGTGTGATGGCAAATGCATATGTCATTTTTTATTATCTATACTGAATGTTGATTGTAAGCCATTTGAAAAGAATACGTTGCACTAACTTATTATGCCACAATCAAGTCAGCTTAACTATGTATGTGTCTGTATTTGCTACAGAAGTCAGCAGGTTATGTGTCCTCAGAGTTGTCACCTTTGGCTGTGGTCTAATTGCTAGCTGCAGTTACTTGGAACTTAAACTAGGTTGATTAATTGATGTAATTCCTGGAAAAGCCAAGAAAAATCAATTTCAATGATTTTGAAAGTGAGATCTAACTTTTCTTTATTATAAATTCAATTTTTATTAGATTTTCTTAAAAAGTTGAGAGACGGGAGAAGAAGGTCTTGATAGGATGGAGAAAATGAAAAGAGCTAAAAAAAAAAGATAGTGCTGAGTGAAACAGAAATATGTTGAGAGGCTGATGCAGTAGTTCACAGATTGTGTCTCAGACTTGAATCTAAAATGTATTGAAATAAATTTAGTAAATAAAGTAAATATCTTTCAATGGTCAGAACCTTTGATATAGGACCATAGGAATATAGGGTATGGGAATATAGACTAGAAGAATATAGAACCCATTTAACAATAATTTTAAAAAGAAGATAATAAGCATATACCTTTCTACTGTCTCCCCATTCTCTCAGATTCCAAACCTGTGAAGTGACATTCTTCCTACTTTGTTTTTGTTTTTTGATTTTTTTTTTACCCTATATGATGAATTGGTCTACTAAATTCTATATATTCTTTTGTTACTTTTTTAAAATGTTCCCGGTTCATTCTGTCATTTGTCCTGGACCTTGTTTTTATCTTTATCAGTCATCAAACCTCTTTTTTGTCAGTTTTGATCAGCAGCTGCCATTCCTCATCTTGCCTGACTTCTCTATAGCATTTGCCCCTGCTTGTTACTCTTACCAGATCCTATGGCTTCCATCCCTACATGCTCTTGCTTTTTTTCCCAATCTTTTTTCTACTTTCTGACTTCCTATATAGAAAGATCTGTTTTTCCATAGTTTTAAAATATGAGAGTTCTTTAGGAATCTCAGTCTCTCTTGTAAAGCAACACAATTTCTCTGAGAAAGCTCCTAAAATCCTGTCTTATTATCTGTAAGAGACTGATATCTCCTAAATATTTATCCCCAGGTCAAATCCATTACTTGCCCTTCAGACTGGCTTAAGATCAGATTCACTTGGTCTGTGCTCTGAAACTCAACTTGTCCAAAACCAAACATGTCATCTTTTCCTCATTAGTTTATTCTCAGTTCCAGAGCTAAGTGATCCTCCACACTCTATTCAATTTCCCAAGACCCAAATCTCAATGTCATCTATGATCCCTTCCTCCCTTTACCATGAACATCTAATTATCTTACATTCTGTTAATTCTGTACCTCCTCAATATGTCTTGAATGCTTCCGTTTCTCCCCTTTGTCCTAAAATACCATCTCTCATCTAGATTTCTCAATAGCATCCTATACTTTGTCCCTCTAGTTTTGTACAAACTTAAAATATTCAAACTGCAGTGTGACCTTTCTTATATATAAATCTAGACTATGTCATTGTCCTGCTTTAAACCTTTCAATGGATTCCCTTCATTCTCAGCATTAAGCTCACTGATGTTAATTGAAAGCACTCATTTTCTGTCTGCTGTTTAGTTTTCTGCGGTCTGGTCTTTTGCTTCTTCCATCTCTGAAAATTTAGTCACTCTGAATTTCTTCAAATTTTCCAAACATCTCATATCTGGCCCATTGTGTATGTTCCTTCCTGTTTCTGAGTCACTCTACTGTTTTTTTCTCTTCCTTTCTCTCCACTCTTTGCCTGATTAGTTCCTAGTCTTGCTTCAGTTCTCAGTTATGTGTCATCTCTCTCATCTCTATGACTGGTTTAGCAGTTCCACTATGTGAACCCTGTACTTATTCATTTTATTCTATATTATAATTTCCTACTTATTCATCTATCTCCTCTACTAGATTTTGAACTTCTTGAGTCCAGGAAATGCGCCTTTCTGCTCTTTCTTCCATGTCCAGTTTATTAGCCAATAGATGTTTGTTAAAGGAGCAAATGAAAGCAGAGTCCTGACTAATCTCAGCCTCCAAATTCCATGGATACTACTAGAATTTTACCTACCATATCAAGTCACAGAAGTTTTCAACTGAAATTTAGAATTGATCAATAACGACTCCACCTTCAAAATCCTATTCACTTCCTGACTACTTCCAGACATGCCAAAAAATATTGAAGTAGCTGATCTGACATGATAATTGTGAATATGAACACTGGCCTTCAACCTGTCATGTTACTTACTATTATCTGACGGTAATATGGCCATAGTTTCCTTCATTCTTTTAAATTTTTTTATTATGGTACATATAATATGTAAGAGTATGCATAACACATAGGCACATTTTAAAACAAAAATAATAACGCAAAATCTCATGTATCAACCACATTGCTCAAGGATTAGAATGTTATCAACATCTTTCAAGACCCCGTGGGCCTCGCTCAGGTTACAGCTCACTTCCTCCTACCTCAGATCTAACCACTAACCTAAATTTTATTTTATTATTTTTTTATCATTTTGCTATTTATAATCAATATACATCAATCCTTTTCCTTTTTAAATTAATTCTTCACACCATGCTGAGGCATTAGGTATAGAGAATTACTATGATGCACAATTTGCAGATCAAGAGAGAGGTTGAGAAAATTTGGACAGCCCACTACAGAGCACACAGCCAGTCACTGCTCTTTCTATCTATGAGCTGACTCAGGAAATAAAATTAATATTTTAGAAATGGAAAAGTTTCTAAGATATCATTAAATCCAACTCTAGATGAAGTAACCATGGACCACAGTAGGTAAGTGATTTCTCTGAAATCATTCAGTTAATTACCAATTATGCAGAGTGCAAAGCATGTCAGGTCAGCACAGGGTAAAACTGTGACATGTGCCTCTGATCCAAACACATCTAATCATTTTAGCATCCTCATCCTTGCTATGTAGAGGCTGCCAAGGCTCCTACTGGAGTATTCAAACTCAGCCCTAGTCAGTGCGCTGCTGGGAGTATCATTTTCCCAAAGTTTCTCCATCCCCAAAACATAAATGTCCTCCCTTCCTGGTGGTGCTTCCTTGGTGCTTGGTGCTTCCAAGTTTGAGGATTGAGTCTCTGAAGTATTGACTGGAGGGCAACCTCATGGAAATGGAAGCATTTCAACGAGGTTCTTGGGCCACTACTGACTGGTGTGGGCAGTCCTTTGAAAGTTTCAGAATACCTAATGGAGACCCAGCCTTGGAGTAGAGTGGAAAAACTCTTGGACAGGAAGTCATTGGGCTTGGGTTATGGCCCTATTTTCTACTCGTCTGAGAGTCAATTTCCTCATCCATAAAATAAAAGCATAGGACTAAGTAATCCCCTGGGTCTTTCCCAGAGGGATAACTGAGCTCTGGACAGGATTTTAGTGTTAAAACACTATATGTCACAGGTTGTTCTAGATAAATTTTAGACTTGGAAGAGAGAAGACCATGAATGATTACTCAGGGTAAAAGTATCCTGCCCTCGCTTAGATCCATGGCAAACTCAGAATACTGAGGTTTTCAATTAATTTCTTCATTGAGTTAATAAAACCATGATCTTTATAATTAAAATGGTTCTGGAAAATATAGGAGCAGATCACATTGTAGGTAGCACAGCTCAGGAAAACTAATAAGATCAAAGGGTGAGGTAAATAGTGGAAAATATTTTTTTAAAGCATACACTGTAACTCTGTCTTTCAGATCAAATTCAAGTTAACTTTTATTTCTATTTATTTATTTATTTATTTATTTATTTATTTTCCTGTCTCCCAGTTCAGTGTTTTCTTTTTTTTGTTTATTGCAGTAACATTGGTTTATAACATGGTATAAATTTCAGGTGTACATCATTATACTTCTATTTCTGCATAGATTACATCATGTTCACCACCCAAATACTAATACAACCCATCACCACACACATGTACCGAATTCTTCCTTTCACCCTCCTCCCTCCCGCCTTCCCCTCTGGTAACCACCAATCCAATCTCTGTCTCCATGTGTTTGTTTGTTGTTGTTATTATCTACTACTAATGAGGGAAATCATACGGTATTTCACCTTCTCCCTCTGACTTATTTCACTTTGCACAATACCCTCAATGTCCATCCATGTTGTCACAAATGGCTGGATTTCATCGTTTTTTATGGCTGAGTAGTATTCCATTGTGTATATATACCACATCTTCTTTATCCATTCATCCCTTGATGGGCACTTAGGTTGCTTCCAAGTCTTGGCTATTGTGAATAACGCTGCAATGAACACAGGGGTGCGTGTATCTTTACACATTGGTGTTTTCAAGTTCTTTGGATAAATACCCAGCACTGGAATAGCTGGATCGTATGGTAGTTCTATCCTTAATTTTTTGAGGAATCTCTTTACTGTTTTCCATAGTGGCTACACCAGTTTGCACTCCCACCAGCAGTGTATGAGAGTTCCCTTCTCTCCACATCCTCTCCAACACATGTTGTTTCCTATCTTGTTAATTACAGACATTCTGACGGGAGTGAGGTGATATCTCATTGTAGTTTTGATTTGCATTTCCCTGATAGTTAATGATGTTGAACATCTTTTCATGTGTCTGTTGGCCATCTGTATATCTTCTTTGGAGAAATGTCTGTTCAGGTCTTTTGCCCACTTTTTAATTGGGTTATTAGTTGTTTTGTTGGTGAGATGCATGAGTTCTTTATATATTTTGGAGATTAACCCCTTATCAAATGTATGGTTTGCAAATATCTTCTCCCAATTGTTAGGTTGTCTTTTTTTGTTGTTGATGGTTTCCTTTGCTGTGCAGAGGCTTTTTAGTTTGATGTAGTCCCATTTGTTTATTTTTTCTATTGTTTCTCTTGCCCTGTCAGACATGGTGCTTGAAATCATGTTGCTAAGACCAATGTCAAAGAGCGTACTGCCTATGTTTTCTTCTAGAAGTTTCACAGTTTCAGGTCTTACATTCAAGTCTTTAATCCATTTGGAGTTAATTTTTGTGTATGGTGTAAGGTAAGGGTCTACTTTCATTCTTTTGCATGTGGCTATCCAGTTTTCCCAACACCATTTGTTGAAGAGACTTTCTTTTCTCCATTGTATGTTCTTGGCTCCTTTGTCAAAGATTAGCTGTCCCTAGATGTGTAGGTTTATTTCTGGGCTTTCAATTCTATTCCATTGATCTGTCTGTCTGTTTTTGTGCCAGTACCATGCTTTTTGGTTCCTATAGCTTTGTAGTATATTTTGAAATCAGGGAGTGTGATACCTCCAGCTTTGTTCTTTTTCTCAGGATTCCTTTAACTATTCGGAGTCTTTTCTTGTTCCCTATAAATTTTAGGATTCTTTGTTCTATTTCTGTGAAAAATGTTGTTGGAACTTTGATAGGGATTGCATTGAATCTATAGATGGCTTTAGGAAGTATGGACATCTTAACTATGTTAATTATTCCAAGACAAGAGCATGGAATATTTTTCCATTTCTTTGTGTCTTCTTCAATTTCTTTCAGCAATGTTTTATAGTTTTTGGTGTACAGATCTTTCACCTCTTTGGTTAAGTTTATTCCTACGTATTTTATTCTTTTTGTTGCAATTGTAAATGGGATTGTATTCTTAATTTCTCTTTCTGCTACTCTGTTGTTAGTGTATAGAAATGCAACTGATTTTTTTTTTATAATTTTATTTATTTATTTTTTTACCCCCAAAGCCCCAGTAGATAGTTGTATGTCATAGCTGCACATCCTTCTAGTTGCTGTATGTGGGTCGCGACCTCAGCATGGCTGGAGAAGCGGTGCAGCAGTGCACGCCCGGGATCCGAGCCAGGGCTGCCAGCAGCGGAGCGCGTGCACTTAACCGCTAAGCCGTGGGGCTGGCCCTGCAACTGATTTTTGTATGTTGATTTTGTATCCTGCAACTTTACAGTATTTGTTTATTACTTCTAAAAGTTTTTTCGTGGATTCTTTAGGGTTTTCTATATATAAAATCATGTCATCTGCAAATAGTGACAGTTTCACTTCTTCCTTTCCAATTTGGATTCTTTTTATTTCTTTTTCTTGCCTGATTGCTCTGGCTAGGACTTCCAGTACTATGTTAAATAGGAATGGTAACAGTAGGCATCCTTGTCTGGTTCCTGTTCTTAGAGGGATAGCTTTCAGTTTTTCATCATTGAGGATGATATTAGCTGTGAGTTAGTCACATGTGGCCTTTATTATGTTGAGGTACTTTCCTTCTATACCCATTTTATTCAGAGTTTTTATCATAAATGGTTGCTGTATCTTGTCAAATGCTTTCTCTGCATCTATTGAGATGATCATGTGATTTTTATTCTTCATTTTATTAATGCGATGTATTATGTTGATTGATTTGTGAATGTTGAACCATCCCTGCATACCTGGAATAAATCCCACTTGATCATGGTGTATAATCTTTTTAATGTATTGTTGTATGTGATTTGCTAGTATTTTGTTGAGGATTTTTCCATCAATGTTCATCAATGATATTGGCCTGTAATTTTCTTTTTTTGTGTGTTGTCCTTGTCTGGTTTTGGTATCAGGGTAATGTCTGCTTCATAGAATGAGTTAGGGAGCTTCCTCCTCTCCTCAATTTTTTGGAAGAGTTTGAGAAGGATAGGTATTAAGTCTTCTTTGAATGTTTGGTAGAATTCACCAGGGAAGCCGTCTGGTCCTGGACTTTTATTTTTGGGGAGATTTTTGATTACTGTTTCAATCTCCTTATTGGTGATTGTTCTATTGAAATTCTCTATTTCTTCTTGATCCAGTTTTGGATGGTTGTATGATTCTAAGAATTTATCCATTTCTTCCAGATTGTCGAATTGGTTGGCATATAGCTTTTCATAGTATTCTCTTATAATCTTTTGTATTTCTGAGGTGTCTGTTGTAATTTCTCCTCTTTCATTTCTGATTTTACTTATTTGTGCCGTCTCTCTTTTTTTCTTGGTGAGTCTAGCTAAAGGTTTGTCAATTTTGTTGATCTTTTCAAATAACCAGCTCTTGGTTTTATTAATTTTTTCTATTGTTTTTTTTAGTCTCTCATTTATTTCTGCTCTGATTTTTATTATTTCCCTTCTTCTACTGATTTTGGGCTTTGTTTGTTCTTTTTTTTCCAGTTCCTTTAGGTGCATTGTTAGATTGTTTATTTGAGATTTTTCTTGTTGGTTGAGATAGGCCTGTATTGCTATAAACTTCCCTCTTAGAACCGCTTTTGCTGTATCCCATAAATTCTGGCATGTCGTATTTTCATTTTCATTTGTCTCCAGGTATTTTTTGATTTCTCCTTTGATTTCTTAGTTGACCCAATCGTTGTTCAGTAGGATTTTGTTTAGTATCCACGTATTTGTTGCTTTTCTGATTTTCTTCCTATAGTTGATTTCTGGTTTCATACTGTTGTGGTCAGAAAAGATGCTTGGTATTATTTCAATCTTCTTAAATTTATGGAGACTTGTTTTATGGCCTAATATGTGATTAATCCTGGAGAATGTTCCATGTACATTTGAAAAGAACGTGTATTCTTCGGTTTTTGGATGCAATGCTCTCTATATATTTACTAGGTCCATCTGTCCTAGTGTGCCATTTATGGCCAGTGTTTCCTTATTGATCTTCTGTTTGGATGATCTATCCGTTGGTGTAAGTGGAGTGCTGGAGTCTCCTACTATTATTGTGTTACTGTCTATTTCTCTTTTTATGTCTGTTAATAATTGCTTTATATATTTAGGTGCACCTACATTGGGTGCATAGATATTTACAAGTGTTATATCCTCTTGTGGGATTGTTCCCTTGATCATTATGTAATGCCCTTCTTTGTCTCTTTCTACAGTTTTTGTTTTAAAGTTTATTTTTTCTGATATGAGTATTGCTACCCCAGCTTTCTTTTCCTTGCCATTAGAGTGGAGTATCTTTTTCCATCCCTTCACTTTCAGTTTGTGAGTGTCTTTAGGCCTGAAGTGTGTCTCTTGTATGCAGCATATATATGGGTCTTGTTGTTTTATCCAATCAGCCACCCTATGCCTTTTAATTGGAGCATTTAGTCCATTGACGTTTAAAGTAGCTATTGATAAGTATGTACTTACTGCCATTTTTTAACTTTTTTTTCTCAATGTTTTCGTAGTCCTTCTCTGTTCCTTTCTCCTTCTATACAGAATTGATGGTCTCTTTAGTTTGACGTCTGTCTGAAAGCTCTACTCTTTAACTCCTCTCCTCCCTCATTTTATGTTTTTGATATCATATCTAACCTCTTTTTTGTGCATTTGTATCCATTACCCTCTTATCATGGAAATAGATAATTTTTCCTATTTGTGGTCTTCTTTTTTCCCCTTAAATCAGTCCCTTTAACATTTCTTATAGAGCTGGTTTCTTGGTGACAAACTCCTTTAATTTTTGCTTGTCTGGGAAATTTTTGATCTCTCCTTCCATTTTGAATGATAACCTTGCTGGGTAGAGTATCCTTGGCTGTAAGTTTTTTCCTTTTAGCACTTTAAATATATCCTGCCACTCTCTTCTAGTCTGTAAGGTTTCTGCTAAGAAGTCAGCTGATAGCCTTATGGGGTTTCCTTTGTATGTAACTTGTCTTTCTCTTGCGGCTTTTAGGATTCTCTCTTTATCTTTAATTCTGGACATGTGATTATGATGTCTCTTGTTGTGGGCCTCTTTGGGTTTAAGTTGTTTGGGGCTCTCTGTGCTTGCTGTACCTGGATATCTGTTTCCTTCCTTAGGTTAGGGAAGTTGAAATCTATTATTTCTTGAAATAGATTCTCTGCCCCCTTGTGTTGCTCTTCTCCTTCCGGGACACCTATAACATGGATGTTAGTGCACTTCATGTTGTCCCAGATGTCCCTTAGACTGTCCTCACTCTATTTAATTATTTTCTCTTTTACCTGTTCAACTTGGGTAATTTCTTCTCGTCTTTCGCCCAGCTCTCAGATCTGTTCTTCTGTATCCTCTACTCTGCTTTTGAGTCCTTCTAGTGAATTTTTCATTTCCAGTATTGTATTCTTCATTTCTGATTGGTTCTTTTTTATATCTTCCATTTCTTTGTTGACATTTTCACTGAGTTCATCTATTCTTCTCCCCAGATCAGTGAGCATCCTTAACACTCTTTGTTTGAACTCTCTGTCAGTTAGGTTGCTCATTTCTGTTTCACTTAGTTCCTTTTCTGGGGTTTTGTCCTGTTCCCTTACTTGGAATGTATTCTTTTGCCTCCTCATTTTGCCTCTTTCCCTGTGCTTGTGTCTACGTATTAGGTAGGTCAGCTACGTCTCCTGCTCTTGGATAGGTGACCTTATATAAGTGATGCCTTAGGAGGCTTCCAGTGTGCTTCCCTCAGTTCTCAATGTTCCAGGGGTGACCCCTGTGTGGACTATGTGTGTCTTTCTGTTGTGGCCTGTTTGCTCTCCCTGTAGGCACCCAGGGAGGCCGAGTTATGCTCCTGGCCAGGTGTTGTAATGCTCAGCTGCTTGTAGTTGTTGTGGGCCCTTCAGTCTCTTTATCAGGTGTGGGGAGCCCCGGCACAGTTGGCTGCAAGTTCTAATACCACATTTGTGTTGCAGTATTTCTTTTAAGTGAGTAGGCCCCCAGCGTGGCAGGTTGTTAGGCTCAGGGCCTTACAATTGCTGTAAGCCTCTAGCCTATTAGGTCTCTTGTCAGCTCTCTGAGGATTGCAGCTGGGTGGGGCTGGCCTCAGGCACAGGAGCACCCAATTGTTTCAGGCTTTGGCAGGTGGGGCAAACCTCCTATATGGTTCTTTGATAAGCACAAGTCTTCTGCAGCTGACATGCCCTGACACCCACAGGTCCACACACAGTCAACACAGTCCTGCCCCGTGTGAGCGCCCGGACCTCCCGTAGTGGACCCAGTCTCTCCATGGCAGGAGCCCCACACACTCCACCACCACCCCACACTCTCTACCTGCTCCTTGTGCACGCCCTGCCCCACTGAAGTGGGCTCAGTTGCCAGGCTGCAGAGAATCCAGTCACCAATCTATGCAGGCCCACAAGTTGCCTGAGGGCTTGTTGTTGGGTAGAGCCAGTCCCTAGGGTGGGCTGCCTGCCCTGGCTGAGCTGGATTAAATCGGTGCTCTAGCGGGTGGGGCAGACCTGGGCTAGCAGGCCCCAGGGAGAACTCCAATGTCGTCTATGTCAGCACGCCCACACCAGGCCACAACAATGGCCGCCGCCAATGTCCCAGTCCCTGGAGAGGTCTCACCTCTCACCAAGATGCACTCAGGGCCTATCAGGTGAGTCTCTTTGCACCAACGCACTGTGAACCTTTCTTTCCGGTAATCTTTGGTTGCTTTCTGAAACGGGTGAGTTTACACGTGGGCCCTTTAAGAGCCCATTTTAATTTCTTTGTGAACCAGCTTTTCTGGGGGTACTCCCCATGTTTTAGTAGCAGGCAAAGTCAGATATTATGCCACTTGTCTCGATTATGCTGGGTCCACAAAATGCCCACAGCAGGGCACTCCCTGGGTCGGGGCCCCGCACCTCCAGGGAGGCTGTGTACCTGTGGGCTGCTCCTGGGCAGCCGTGAAGCTGGCGGCTTGTGAAGGCGGCCTTTTTTCTCTCCAGAAGGGAGTTTCTGCCTCTTCCACCTCGATTAGGATTGTCCTTTGTTGCAGGAGTTCCTCTCATCCAGTTTTCATTTCTCTCTCGGGGTAATTTTTCCACGAGTAGTTGTAAATTGCCTGTGTCGGCAGGAGGAGGTGAGTTCTGAGTCTGCTTACACCGCCATCTTGACTTCTCCCTCCTAACGTAAATTTTATGTTTATTATTCTATCGCTTCACTTAAAGTTTTAAACATGTAAGCATAAATCTTTAAATAATTTATAGCTTAGTTTTTCATGTCTTGGCTATTTATGTAGATAAAAAACATTAAATGTATTCTTTCATAACTCTCTATTCTCAATGTTATGTTGCTGCAATTCAGCCGTGAGGTAGCTATAGTTCATTTATTTTCTTTGTTAAATAATTCCATTGAAAATATGTATTTCATTTATATATATTAATTTATACATGTATAAATTTAGAATATATATATATATATTTTTTTTTTTTCCCCTCTCATTCAGGATGTTGTATTCAGGCCCATGAATGAAATTGTTCTATAATTTTCCTTTCTTACACTGTTCTTCTTCTGTTTTTATGTCTTCTCCTGTTTTGGTATCTGTTATTATATTAACCTAATAAAGGGAGTTGGAGAATATTTTCTTTTTTCCCTGAAAAGTAAGGAATTTTCTGTTCTTTGAATGTTTATTTGAGTTCCTCTCTAAAATCACGTGAGTCTGGTGTTTTCATTTGGGATAGTTTTCAACTACAGATTCAATTAGTTTGAATTCATTTAGGTTACAAGACAATTTAAGTTCTCTAATACATTTTGCCTCAGTTTTTATAATTTATATTTTTCTGGAAATTGGTTCATTTCATAAACATTTTCAAATCTATTTCCTTAAGTGGTTCATAATATTCTTAGTATCTGTTTAATCTCTTCTGTATATTTTTATGCCTACATTTAAAATTAGCCAAGAGGCTTGTTTATTTTATTAGTCATTTTCAAGCAACAAATATTTATCTTTATTCATCCTCTCTATTAGTGAAATGCAATTTTATTATTTTTTGACTTATCTTTATAATTTATTTTCTTTTGTTTTTTTCTGGATAAGGAAATTATTATTTTTATTTGTCTAATATCTTAAGTTGGATGCTTGGCTAATAATTTTCAGACTATTTTCTAATATATACTTATAAGCCTGTATATTTCCTTTAAAATACCATTTTATCTATATCTCACAAGTTTAATATATAGTATTTTTCTTATGGGTCATGCTAAATATTTTCTTATTTATAAATTTATCTATTCTTTGACATCAAAACTGGTTATTTATAAGTTTTTCTAAAATGTACTTTAGAATTGAAAAATTAGAATTAGTAATTATAATAATTAATCAATATTAATAATCATTAGAATTATTAAAAGAATTAAATTTAACTATTCAGAATGTATTATACTGTGCTTAGAGAATATACTCTTTATGATATCAACTTTGAAAATTTACTGACACTTTGTGGTAAGATAAATGTATGGAATATAATCTATTTCAGCCAATGATGCATATGAGCGGTTACACTTGTTTCATACGTCCTTTAGTTCAACTGTGTTCATTGTGTTGTTTTAATGTTCTAAATTCTTACTTGTTTGAGTAGTTGTCTCCTATTTTGATGTTGGATTTGTTTCTTTCTTCTTGTGTTTGTGCCAATTTTTACTTCATATCTTTTGACTATGTTATTATGCTCATACAGGTTTAGTATATTCCCCCTGCCAGTGGATTAAACCTTTTATTATGTGTGCCTTCTTTATCTCTAGTACTCTTTGCTTTAATGTCTAATTTCTCTCATGGCAGTAGAGCAAAAATAAGAGACTTCTTTTTTTATTATTCACCCAGCAAATCTTTTCCATTATTTTGCTTTCAGTCCTTCTGTGTTCTTAAGGGTTACTCTTGTAAAGAACATATAGACGATTTTTTGAAATCTCAACAAAATATTTATATTTTAATGGGAGATGTTAGGTCATTTTATCTTTATTTTGCTTATGGACCTTAAAAAAGATCTCTAAAATATTTTTTGTGCTTTCTATTTCTTCTGTTTTTTCTAATTGTTTTCTCTTTTCTTAAATTTTGACTGGTTGAGTTTGTTGTTACAATAGTAGTCGTGGTTATCATTTAATATTTTCTCTATACCTGTAATATATTTTTTTAGTGGTCATCCTGGATATTTTTAGCATGTATATTTAATTTGTAAAATATCTTTTGGAGTAATTATCCTTCTACCTGAAGTACGTCCATTATCTTTTTTTTAGGCAAGGATCTATTGGTGAAAAGTTTACTCAATGATTTCTTGTGTATGTTTAAAATTGTCTTTTTTCCCCTTTTCTCAAAAGAAAATTTTGATGGGTATATAGTGCTAGATTGCATTTAGAAGATATTAGTCTACTGTTTTCTAGCATTCAATATGAAGTCATATATTTGTAGGTTTACTATTTTATCTCTTTGACTACTTTTAAGGTCTTTTCTTTTTAACATTCTGTAGTTCTGTTGTGGTATAAATACATGTAGTGTTTTGGTTTTTTTTTTTTTGTATTTATACTGTCAGACATTCATTGGGCTTCCTTAATCTGAATATTTGTGTTTTTCATAACTTTAGAAAAACTTTTCATTCATCTCTTCAAATATTTCCTCTCTCTCATTTTTTCTCTTCTCTCTCTCTGTAATTTCAATTAGACATGTGATAGACTTGCCCCTCTATCCTCCTTGTTTCTCAACTTCCCTATTTCCCATCGTTTTGCCTTCTGTTTACATTCTTTTAACATGTTTATTTTTATAGTCCAGTTCACTAATAATCTCTTAATTTGCATTTAATTTGCTGCTTATCCAATTCGTTGAGTTTTTCCACTCTTCATTCTAAGAAATTGCTTGTTTCTTTTTCAGATTAGCTTGTTTATTTTTTGTTGCTTTTATATCTTTAAGTTCCTTTTTATAACCTCTCTTTTTAAAATGTTATAAACACGTTTACTGTTCTGTATCTCATGGTTTTATGTTTACAGTCTGTGTGATCTGATTTGTTTCTTTGGGTATTTGATAATTTTTCATCTCAAGATTATTTTCCTTCACATGCTGTCAGTATGGTAATGTTGATGCCTGGTTAAAGTATGTTCCTCCAGGGAAAGTTATCCTTTACTCCCACCGCGTTCCTAGAGGCAGTACTACTGAGGACCACTCCAAGTTAAATTAGTATTCTTCTTTGGGTACTCAGGGCATCCAAGTAGTATGAACACTGGCCACTTACCAGCATGTAGCTAGATATTTTCACGGAAGATTTTTTGTTATTGTTGACCAAGAGTTAAAGTAGGCAAATATTGCCACTTCCTCCTCCCTCTTCAAACAGTCCACCTGACCCCCAAGATGCTGAAGGTATTACGTTTTGGGAGTTCTGGTTTTAAGTTTTTCTGTGGGTATATTTGAGTCAAAGTTCTGTCTTATTCAGAATCCCAGATTTTTTACTTCTGGCACAAGAAAGCATTCTAAACCCCAGTGGGTAGGCCACTTTGGATTGGCACATGCCTCCAAGGAAAATTCCAGATTATTAGCTGCTCATTTCTATAGATTTTCTCTTTCTTGGACTTTTTAATAAGCCATGAAACTTTGACCATGCCATCAATTCATTTAAATTCTGTATGTGTCATGCTTTTTCATCTTTAAATGAAGGAAAATTATAATAGATTATCTTCTGTATTATGACTCTCTCAGATATTTTTTCAATAACTTTAGGTCATTTTTTCAATGACTTTCAAATGATATATTTTGGGGGTGGATTAGTTGGTGACCTTAATGATAAAGAATGGAAGTTGGCATAGCAAACCTTGTGTAGAGTGCTCTGGGGGACTTCAGTGAAGAGGCTGCCCTCACTGGCTAGTGCTTGAAGCTTAAGAACAATTGCTTCATCCTAAAAAGAGGAAGTGTACTCCATGGAATGACTTGCAAGTCTGTCATTTCATAAATGAATTCCATATGCTGGTGACAGCTAATGTGTTGCTTCTCCCAGGCAACTCTTTGCACATTAAAAGAGATTACTTCAAGACAATGCCTTCACACAAAGTAGAGAGTTAAAATGTGGAAATACCAGACACTCTAGCAAAATTTTTATGCAGAGAAAACTTATTTTATATTATTCAAATTATGCCTGCAGGGTGAGCCAGCCCATAGATACTAGTGCTGAGGCACAGATGCCAATACGTCTTCATGTGGGGCCAGTAGACATTGACCAACTCTTCTAGAAAAGGTGCAGCTTAACTCTTTCAGCTATTTCCAGGAATTGGTAATGCTAGGTGATAGAGTGTCACAAAAAATATACCACAATATTGGTAAATAAAAAAATTAAATAAAAAGAATTAAAGAACTACCATTGTAGTCATTTTACTATTCTCCCTCTATAGACCTTGAGTAAATGAAACTGCTTTCTTTGCTCCGTGCAGAGAAGCGACTTCACACCCTAGTCTGAATAGCATGGCACTGATGAACAGCTATGAATGAATCAAGTACAGGGTAAATATACCAGACTGCAAATGATTTTTAAGCTCAACAGCCCATGAACAATAACTGTAATTAAACTCAATAAAAAACAAGAAAAGAGAAAAGATGCAAAGTTGGGGGGTTGGGGGGGAATACCACCACCATAGCAAAACAACCTGTAAGACTGAAGGAAACCTGCAAAACACCAGAAAATTGCTGAAGCCATTTTGCTTTACATTCACTATAATTGATCATTTTATATGTCAAATATTCTTTTTCACCCCAAGGGATCTAAAGGCTAAATTCATGGTCAATATGTCTTTGAATATATGTACTTGATTTTAGAGGATGTAACAAATGCCTGGAAGAAATCCAACATACCTCAAGTTTTTTCATCTGCTTCTTTGGTAGTCATTTTAGCAGGCAATTTTCTACATTGAATAGAAACGCAGCATCTGAAAGTGTCTTTACTGGTATAGTTTGTCATTTCCCTTGTTTACTCCTAGCTTCTTCTTATTCAACACATTTGACTCTGATATTATTTATCTAGTGTTTTCTCCCTGGTCTCATTTTCTTGTCTCCTTGTCCTTCTTTGTGAGATGGGCCTGACAATTCATTGATGTTCTTATGGAACCTGATGATTGTATTTTCCACATGCAACATTTAGGGCATATTGAGAAGTCACAAGAAACATATGCACACAGTGATGTGATTTATTCCATAAGTGCAAGGAAATAGAAGGTTAACATGCCAATTTAAGTACCCATTTTTGTCTTATTAATATGAAAGAGAAAGATTTTTATGTTTCTGATTGCTCCCTTGAAAAGCATCTTTCCCAATATAAACTTGGTCAATTTCTGGAAGCTGTAATAATCCAGCTGCAACTAATGGAGTGTGTGAGAAAGATGTGAACAAAAATCAAATCAGTGCAATGCAAAGGTTGATGACCCCATTTTGTTCATAAGCGATGGGAAATATAAACCTACTTCTCTCTTTTGTGAAGTAAATCGAATAAATTGAATAAAGTCATTTTAAATGAGTCAATGATAATCTCTTTCTGATGTGGCCATGACATTAACAGAAAAGATAGGAAAAAAGATTCAATCCAAATTGAAAACAGTCTGAACCAACGACTATTTTATTGTCATTAAATTTTCTGTTTTGTAAGAGGCTGGCACTCAACTCTGCAGCATACTGAGGAGCCTCCACAGATTTTTGTCAGGGTTTTAGCATTATTTTGGAGACATGGTACAATAAAAAGGGGCAGGGTTCTCAAGACCCATGATCCTAGATTCAAATTCCCATGGGCCTTGTATGAG
Source organism: Diceros bicornis minor (assembly GCF_020826845.1). Classification (NCBI taxonomy): domain Eukaryota; kingdom Metazoa; phylum Chordata; class Mammalia; order Perissodactyla; family Rhinocerotidae; genus Diceros; species Diceros bicornis. The sequence goes on from NC_080741.1 coordinate 26,451,732, forward strand.
TCTAGTCAAGTTACTTACAATCCCTGAGATTCCTGTTCCAAAAATGAGGATGACAGTAACTATTTAGGAGAATTGTGTAGAGAATGAAAGATCATATATAGAGAGCTACATGTAGAGGGTGCAAAATCATATATAGTTTATATAGCATAGTTTCTATATAGCATATTACATATATAATATAGTAAATTTCTTGGCACACATTAGAAGCTCAATACATGTTTTAAGCCTCAGCCTTACTCACTTTTCTTACTTGCATCCTAACAATAATAGTGTGAATCAAACACTTTTATAAGCCAAGTAATTTACTCTCATCATTTCGTAACACAATTATATCCATTTTAAATATTAAGCCACTTTGCTTTTGATTTACCACTTTGCATTCACTTTTACTGTAAAGTGACTTGCCCAGGGATGCACTGCTGGTTAGTGTCAGAGAGATTAGAACACAGGTTTGTGTGACTGTGGAATCCACATTCTTAACTACAGTTAAACTTCTCTGCTTTCATAACACACTGAAAAGAGATGGCAGTTTTGCTTCAGGCAAAACTTCTTTCTTTATTCCTGTACCAGGTGTGTGTTTGATTCCTGGCCTCCATGGATGACCTACTGGCTCTCAGAAAACCTATGTCCTGTATTAGCTATCTATTGCTGTCTAACAGATTACCACAAAACTGAGTGGGTTAAAACAATACACATTTATCATCTTGCCATTTCTGTTTGTCAAGAATCTTGACATGGCTTATCTCTATTTTCTGTTTCATGGTCTCTCCCAAGCCTGCAAATAAGGTGTTGGCCCAGGGTCTGTAGTCTCATCTGAAGGCTCAACTGGGGAAGGATCTGTTTCCAAGCTCACTCATTGGTTGCCCACAGCATTCAGTTCTTAGCTTTGATCTGAGGGCCTCGAATCTTCACTCTGTTGCTCGGAGCCTATTGTTATGGCCTGAATTGTGTCCTCCCCAGATTTATATGTTGAAGCCTCGGTGTGACTGCATTTGAAGATGCAGCCTTTGAGGAGGTAATTAAGGTTAAATGAGGTCATCAGAGTGGGGCCCTAATCCAATTGGGCTGGTGTCCTTATATGAAGAGAAAGAGACAGCAGAGATCTCTCTCCCTATACACGTGCACAGAGGAAAGGCCATATGAGAACACAGCGAGATGGTGGCCATCTGCAACCTGAGGAGAGAGATCTCACTGGAAACCAACCCTGATGGCACCTTGATCTTAGATGTCCAGTCTCCTGAACTCTGAGAAAATAATTTTCTGTTATTTAAAACACTCAGTCTGTGGTATTCTGTTACGGCAGCCCATGTGGACTATTACAGTTACCCCTAGTTTCCTGCCGCATAGGCCTCTTCAACATGGCAGTTTGCTTCACTAAGTGTGCAAGCTGAGAACGCAAGAGAGAGAGTCTCTAGCAAGGCAGAAGTCACAATGTTGGCAACCTAATCACAGAAGTGACATTCCCTTCAGGTTACTCCATTCTACTGAATAGAAGTAAATTACTCAAATAGAGGAGATTCAACAAGGCTGTGAATACCAGGAGAAGGGGATGATTGGGACCATCTTAGAAGCTGTCTACCACACTCCCTGACTCTTAGGAGGCATACATGAACTTGTGGTTGTTTCTGTCACGTTGGAGCTAATAGCCAATGGCAGCTCTTGAATGCTAACTAATTTCCCTTTCAATCTGACCATACTATTACTCTCTCTTTGTTTACTCTTTTGGAATTATCTTATGAAATTATAGGGATACTCTTCGCAGAGGTCTTGTCCTTGAGTCCAAATGAGAAGTGAAATAAAGTTCTGTCCACTCTGAGGATTCCTTTCCACCCATCTCATATACTTTACTTTCTTTATGACTTTGGCCTGGACAGGCACGGTTAGAGCATGTTTGTCACTCTCTCTTTTCCTTAACTCTCTCTCCTCTTTCCCTCTTCTCTGTCTGTCAGGACTGGAAGTAGCTCCCCCTTTGTTTCTTCCTGTTTGAGAAATAATTCCATTTTGTAAAATTCTATCGTCAAATTGACAAAGATTACCTCTTGATTTTTTTTTTTCAGTGAGGAAGATTAGCCCTGAGCTAACATCTGTTGCCAATCCTCCTCTTTTTCCTGAGGAAGATTTGCCTTGAGCTAACAGCTGTGTCCATCTCCCTCTAGTTTATATGTGGGATGCTGCCACAGCATGGCTTGATAAGCAGTGTGTAGGTCTGTGCCTGGGATCTGAACCTGCAAACCCTGGGCCACCGAAGCATAGCACATGAACTTAACCACTACGCCACTGGGCTGGCCCTTTCCTCTTGATATTTTTAATGGGAGAAAGATGATAAACACAAACCCTTTTTTTTTAAAGGTAAATCCTAGTTTTCACTATTGTCTTGCTGTAGATTTTAAAGTTCAATAGAGATGGCAGAAGCCAAATCTTCACTGTTGTCATGCTGTAACTGTTGTCGTCAGCTCTTGCCACTTCCCTAACCTTGGACATTGAAGTAGATGCATACTTCAGGGTAATAAGGAAAAAAAGTCATGGATAAAGAAAAACAAAGCTGTAAAAAGCTCATTAATACTTTTTGAAAACATTATTTGTTTCAAGGGTTTTCTCTCTCCTTTTTTTTTTTTTTGTATCAGCCCTGAGCTAACATCTGCCAATCCTCTTCTTTTTGCTGAGGAAGACTGGCCCTCGGCTAACATCCATGCCCATCTTCCTCCACTTTATATGGGATGCCGCCACAGCATGGCTTGCCAAGCGGTGCGTGAGTGCGCCCCCGGGATCTGAACCGGTGAACCCGGGCCGCCGCAGCGGAGCGCGAGCACTTAAGCGCTTGCGCCACCAGGCCGACCCCTCAAGGGTTTCCTTATACAGAGAATGTAGAAAAGATCTATAACCTAAGGAATTTGTCTAATTCTTCTTTGTGCACAAAACTTTTCTCTAATAAAACTGGTATATGTGTAGGGCATAGTGTGGAGCAAAGCCAAACCACTCCAATTCTGGAAATATGAAGGAGTACATCTGTTCCCAGGCTAATAGAGGGACTCGTGAAATCGTAATATCATATTTGAATCAATTGCGGTTTCTTGATCAGTGATTAGGAGAAGAAGTGTCAGGATGTGAGCAACACCATTTCAAAAAGTATTAGAACACATGGCCCTCCAGGCCACATGGATATGAGCCAGAACCACCAAGTTGCCCATTACCTGGAACATTCACAATCACCTTGGAAACAGATGCTGGGGCACCTGACCAACTCACATGACGTTGCCTTTGCATCTGGTTCCTTACAGATACAGAGGCAGGCTGTGCATACATTGGCCTATGGTCTCAGGGGAGCTTGGCAGACATTTCTGCCAAGAAACAAGATCAAAATGGAAATTATATCTTAGAAAGATCTTTGGAGGATTTATATTAGAGACCTGATTTTCCATCATCTGCTGAGTTGTAACTTTGTTACCCAACTCAATGCATCCAGAGTTTTGTTGAACCTCTGCAGCACAATGGGGAAATGGCTCCTGGGGTGTGGGTTAAGAGTGGGACATACAACTCTGTGCAATAAAGATCCGAAATTATGAATCTAGTTGCACTATGCTATGAGAATGTCACATAAATTATTATTCTATATTTTCATCTATGCAAGTAGAATTCGGTAGAATACATTTGTCTTTCGTGGGATTTGGGAAACACATCTATATGCTATTTCAGACAGTGCCGATGAGATCACACACACATGCGTTCTTTCAACCATTCAAGATTCAAAAAACATTTACTGAGTAGTAATTACATTTCAGCCACTATTAAAGGCAGCAAAAACTCAGGTAGATTTGTATTGGATAGGAATGCTGATAGAATGATAGTAGAAATTCCCTACTTCTTCATTCAAAACATGATTTCCCACAAAGCAAGTTCATTAAATGATGAGCTAATTATGTGCCAAGAAAGGAGATGGAACCTCTGATAATGAAGTTTTTTCTATCAGGAAAACTTACATAATTATCTAAAGTTGTCTATGTGGAGGCAGATGTTTCTACAGAAAATGATCTGATCTTACAGAATTTTGGAATTGGAAAGGATTTTAAAGACCATTTACTTTAGCTCTTTAGAGAGTAGAGTTCAGTAGAGTCTATGAGATTCAGTGAGAAGGATTAGGCTCATTTTATTTAATCGCATTATTGATTAGGCCCAGAATTGACATTGCTAGAACAAAAACACCCTCAATCTATTATTTCTCACCCCAAAACATTCCCCTATGCCCAGGAGGAAATAAAAAGGAGGAAAGTCAAGACAACAAAACTGCAAAGTAAAACTTCACCTGATCTAACTATATACAAAAGAAAGATGTTTTGGTAGATATTCTCCAAAGATGACCATCATCAATCCCTTTCCGCTTTATATGCACAGGTTGCCCTTCACATTAAAAAGTGGAGTCTAATTTTCCTTCTCTTGGATGTAGGGTCGATTTAGTGACTTGCTTGAACAACAGATGGTGGTGAAATAAAGTACTGGGAATTCCCAGGTCAAGTCATATGATGCCTTTAAACTTCTCCCTTGTGTCTCTTACAAGGCTTATTCATGGGTTCTCCCTCTGGGACTCAAGCACCCTGCTGTCAGAAGCCCATGTCACATTTACAAGCCATGTGCAATTTCTCTAATCGAGAGCCCAGCTGAACTCCCAGCCAATGGCCAGCATCAATTGTGAGTCAGTTGAGCTTTCAGATGACTCCAGTCTCATGTGACAGAAAGCACATGAAAAATCCCAAGCGAAAAATGCCAAAACGAGCCACGTCAAACCAGAAAAACATGGAAGGTAATAATAAGTTGTTGTTTTAAGCTGCTAAGTTTTGAGATTGTTATTCAGTTCCAGCTGTGTCTATTCTGGATCTAATCAATAACTTTGGATTAAACTTAATACCCCTCACTAAATCTCACAGAATTTATTGAACACTGCTGTCCAAAGAGCTGAATTAGATGATCTTCAGAGCTCCTTCTAATTCTAAGATTCTCTAAGAAAAGATGATTTTCTATAGAAATAACATAATATCAGAAGAGACGGCCACTGGTCTTGAGGACTAGATTTGTCACTGCAGTATCAACTTGTTAAAAATGGAGTTAACTGTCAGTGAAACTGTTCTCTTGAGTTTTACCAAAATTTTCTCATAAAGATCCCAACACTCTGCCTAGAACCAAAAGGTTACAACCCATAGATATTCACCTTCAAGCAAGAATATGAAATCATGGTTTCTAGTACCATAGAGGCAAATCTGAGAATTGAGGAAAATTATTGTATGTGGCCAACATTTCTTATTTATATTCTCTTTCCGCTATCAAACTCAGTACCCTGAAGGCTAGGATATCAGTCTTTTACATCTTGGTAGCTTTTGAGTTACCTTCTTTATTCCAGGCATGTTTACTTCTTACTGTCTTTAGAGAGGCAGCACGTACAGGGTACTTTGTACTCAGAGTTGTGTAAAATTCCAGTTTTGCAACATCCCCGGTTGTATGATCTTAGGCAAATCTCTTCACTTCTTTTAGCATCAAGTTTTTCAACTAAAGTAGAAATGGAAAATTCTGACTCCAATGCATTTTATTAATTCTCATTTTTAGTTTGTTATTAATAAATATATTTATCAGGCCATCTTATTAAAAGGGAGCATTACTGTAAGACCATTATGTGAATGGGACAGAGAATTCAAATGGAAATAACACTATCTCTTTCATGTATCCCTTAAAGACTTCATCTCATGATATCATAGTTTATCACTGCTTTTTTTGCTAAATTTTCTCCTCTCTACTTGCTAATTATTCTCTGCAGAGCGTTCTGGCCAAATTCCAAAGGAAGTTAGCATCACTGAATGAATTAATGACCATTGCCTTCTACTCTGGTTGTTGTGACTTTTTCTCACCTCTGTGTTCTCAGGACCTGACATGGTCCCTAGTTCAGAGTAGGTGTTCAATAAACATTTGTTGAATAAATTAACGTAAAGAGGAATGAGATGCTGGGAGTGGCAGAAATTATGGCCAAATTACCTGATATTTGTTACCCTTAATGAATTGAATAAGATAACTTATGAAAGAGTTCCAGTTCTAATTCTAGCACATAGTAAGAGCTGAAAAGATATTTATTTCCCTATTTACTCGAGTTATCTTTAAATGAATGCTGTTTTTTCTACTTAAGAAATCATAGCAATAAAGAAAAAAGGTGTTTGGGGAAAAAGAGACTTCCTGATGGTTCTGAAATATACCATATGGAAAGTCACCTACTTTCTTACAGAAATTTTTAAAGAGGAAAACTTCTGCTTACAGGGCAACACTATTTAGTTTGGTGGGTAAAGACGCTTCTGAAAATACAGAATTCTGTAATTCCATATCCCTTTTGGCACTTTCCTTGGCATTCACTGATACTCTTCAGAATAGTGAGTATTGTTCATATTCTCTAATATTGTTCCTAGGAAAAAGAAAAAAAATAGCAGCATGGCATCCCCAGATGTTTGGAATAAAATAATTGAAAAATAATTTAAAACTGCATACTCTTGGGGTTGTGAATTCTCTTGTAATCTCTTCAGTAGAGTCTTTGGAGGACTTCACAGTAAGGCCACTTACTTTGGTTTTAGGGACAGCGAATGCTGCAAGCGATGCTTCCTGCGCTCTTTTGTGCGGCCATAGTACACCTCTGACAGCGTCTTTGCCTTTAGAGAAGTTGTGTTCTCCCGTACCAGAGTTCCTTCTTAGGAAAACTGGATTCTATTTTGCTTCCGGAATTTTTGCCAAAAAAAGGATTTCTTGTTAAGCCAGTGCCATTTGCATTTGGATTTTCTCCTTTTGTTCACTACCCTCCTTTTTGCAGAGCTTTGGAACTGACCTAATGTCTCTTGCAAAAAGTGCCGACGATAATTGAATGATTCTATGTAAGTGTGCAGTTTTGCCTCTCTTAGCACCATTAGGGACACAGATACGGAGAATTCAGTAGGACTTGGTGGGAAGAGTATGCTCGTGTCTCTTTTTCAGTGGTTGGTTTCTAATGCTGGACCTTTTTATTAACCGATATTTAGCCTAGCTGATAGAAGTTTATAGACAGAAATGAGATGGGTATATACGTCCTTGCTGTCTTAGCAGACCTACGGTGAAAGCACGCTCATGATATGGCAATGAAAACACCCAATATTTCCCTCTTAGACTTTCTATTAGCCTAAGAGTGCTGAATTTGGGGAGGAATTTGAGGCAATCATTTCACAAACTTATATTAGCTAGGATTCTGTCATCTAGGAAGAGATTCTTTGAAGAAATGAGCCCTTAAGTATTTACTTTGCATCACAGAAAAACTCTAAATATTAATATTATGCTCAATGTCACTTTGCAGCCCATAATCTCTTGAGCCAGCTTATTCTCATAAACAGCTATAAGGAAGTATAGATGAGACCAGGTACACAATGAATTTTAGATAAAGAATTGTAGGGTCCTCCAAATAAAACAAATATTATTCATGTAGAACAGGATTGCTGTTCAATAAAGATTACTGAAGCAGAAAATAAGCAAGCACTCAGCATCTTTTTCAAACTGGTTGATACGTATGTTATATAGTTTCATTATGCAAAGAAAGAGAAAAAGTTGATTTCCTCTTTTGCAGAGTATTGGCCTCTTTACATCTGGCCCAGAACCAGACCTGGAAAGTAGAAAGAACTACTTATAAAGGTAAATATAATACTTTGTTTTTGCCTTATTGGGCTGAGCCAGCGAGATGGGATGAAGAACATTCTCCCCCATGAAAGTAGAGCTGGGGGGGTGGAAATTGGTGATGGTGGTAGTTCTGGACTAGTTTGTGGATTATGTTAGATATATGCACAGAAGGTAGCCTCAGTAAATGCTGCTTTTTAAAAACCACATTGTCATAAGTTGGGCTCTTGAGAATAGACCCTGAGATGGAGGTGTGTATGCTTGAGGTTTATTGGGGAGTACTCTCAGACATAACACCTGTGCCAGCATAAAGGATGCAGAGGGAGAAATTGAACTGCAATACATTAGCAACAGGGGCCACAGCCAATCTCACGGGGTGCTCTGGAGTTGGAATGACCTTTTAGAAAGGTCCAGAATTGAGGCAAGAGGAAAAGTCCTTGTGCCCCGCCTCTGCCAGTCTTGGCTGCCTCCATCCACAGAGTGGAGATGTGGCCATGGTTGAGGCAACTTTCTCTTGTGGAGGAGGACATATATGTGAGTGATCACAGTCAAAATTCCTGACAGGTAATGAATGCCTTGATTCTGAAGAGGGAAATCTGGGTGACACACCACAGCATGCACTACACACACTATTAAATTTTATCTCCGTGGTCTACTAAGGGACAGGCCATAATTCTTACTGGTCTAGGATGTTTATGACTAGGTGTGAGCGTATGTTAACATCATTGTTTTGATTCTGTATGCTTGTCCTCCTCATCTGAGAAGAGATGGCTATTTATAGGGATCTCTAACAGAAATCCTCATCCTAAACATGTGAACACTTCACAATCAGTGGAAGAGTGAATGAAATCAGGCCTGTAGTCTTCAAAGTTACTCAGAAAAGGAACTGAGGACGGAGATGCAGCCTGTTTCTACATATAGGGACAAATATTGGATTCTTTTGTTTCCCCTCAGTTTTTGCCCTGCCCTTAATAATACATGGTTGTTTATCCCTTATAAATTTGACAAGTCTACCTTCCACTAGGTTCTAAATGTGATGGATATAATTAGGATACATTATGGAATTACATGTATACATTGTCAACCCTTAAGTTACGCACTTGTTGTGTACATGAATTTTCTACCTGACTCAAAATACACATATGTCAGAAATGTATATGTGAATCTGATATATAATTATGTCTATAAAATCCATACTCTGTAATGTATGTAAAATTACATTTATCTAGAATGTTGTCAGTAAACATAACCATTTTCTCTTAGTAACATATTCCATCTCTGTCTCTGGAACTCCACTGAAATGACAACGCACTCTGAAAGTCAATGAGTAATGCACAGGTGAAAATAGTACATTCCTGGCAGATCAAATAAAGATAAAAGTAAAACTAATGAGAAGGTGTTTTGAAAGATAAACGGGTTTTGAGCCTACTGCATTTCCTCCTCAACAAAAGAGTTAGAGTATTCCAAGATGCTTTGAATTGAGTCATGGTTGTTTTTCTTTTTTTTTCTGGATAGACCCTGATTGGACTCTTTTTCTCTGTACACTGTGCAAAGTAAAGTAGGTTCTGCTTTCATACAAACAGCTAAATAATGAGATATTCATTCCTTACATATTTCCATTATGTATCAGTGGGTTACTTACAGAAGTAAGACCACAATAGCTAATACGCTACATTACTCAGGAAAACTGAAATATCTATCTATGTGTGAGTGAATATATTAATCTATTCAACTCTATGTCCTGAGGCTAAAGAGCAACATTGGCTTTCGTCTACACCAGAAAAGAAAAATTAGGAAACACACTAATTATAGTTCTATCTGCATGCCTTACCCATACCAATAAACAAATGTTTATTGAACATTTACGTGCCAGTGTGCTGGAAATTACAACAGTTAGAAGAAGAAATTTGGTCTCTATGCTCACAAAGCCTACGAGCAATGGTAATGTCTCACTTAAAAGGATTATAACCTTCTTAGAGATCTTAACAGGCCAAGAGAAAATGGGAATATTTCATATTTCAATATGCACTTGTAGGGGAGGAAAAATAATTTACTCTCCACTCTTTTGAGTTCTTGGACCCTGTGTCATAAAAGACAGATTAACAAGAGAAAAGCGAGCAGAAGTTTATTAACATGTATACCTTATGCATACATGGGAGATACCCAGGAAAAATGACTAAATTCCCTAAAATGTCCCAAGCCATCACCTTAAATATCATCTTCAGCTAAAGAAAAAAAAGAAAGATGTTGGGGTAGGGGGTACATAACTGTATGGGAGGTTACCAGGAAAAGCACAGTAAAGAAGAGCAAGGTTTGTTATGCAGATTGAAGTCAGATACCTTCTCCATTGATAAGTTTCTTATGACGGACAGTCATCCTTCTCTTCAGGGTAGAGATAGGGAAACACTCATACAAATAGAGATTTCCTTTATAAATATGAATTTCCCTTACAAAAGGGTAGCTTTCACTCTCTTCTCAGAGCTTCTGTGTCTGCTGTTTCTCAAAATAATCCTCACGCCAAAGAGGCATATTTTGGGGTCACATATTCTCCCACCCTTCACACTCATATCATCTTATAGCTTTGTATGTGAGATAGGCCACCTCTCCCATGTTTCAACTGAACAAACTTAGGTAGGTCAATTAGCACTTCTCCGAGCCTCAGTTTACCCATCTATACAGAATGGCTAATAATATCTACTTAGGAGTGTCGTTCTGAGGAAAACATGTGATAATGTATTTGAAAATGTAGGATCATTTCTTCAAGTACGGATATGTCTATGTTCTGTGTATTTCCTTCCTTTATGCTGTTAAAAATGATCAAAGGAGACAATGTAGGTGATACAAACAAACTTGAACACATCATAAAGTGGGCAATCTCTGTTCCCAGGGGTCCAGAGAACTGCAAAATGGGACAGAAGGCAGGAAGCTTTTACAGGCTAAAGAATAAGGAACAAGGAAGAGAAAACAAAACAAATAAGGAAGAAGGAAATAAGTGTAGAGCGTGGAGTTGGCTCGGTGTTCAGGGATCAGCTGACTAGATATAGGTACTGCTTTTCTGGTCAAGCAGATCGTTTACAAGGACGCAAAAGTTATCTAAGTTTTGGTTTGCTGACATGGCACCCAGCAGGAGTGTCTCCATCTTGGGCCTAAAAATTTACTTCAATATTACTTTGCCAGTGGTAGCTTGTGAGCCATTTTTCTTTTTAAGTTCATCCAAAGACAGTAACAAATATTCAAGGAAACATTTGCCCTAAGGGCTAAAAAGAAAGATTTGAAATGAATGTAAGGTTGCAAAGTAAGTTTTTCTCTCTCAAACACTAGATAACACTGAGACTGAGAAAAGGGGGAGGGAATGTGGATGAGTTCCAAGAATGGAGCTGAAGGATCTGAGTCCTCGATGGGGGGTGGGGGGGGTGGTGAGAAAGATCTTTCATCAAGAAGATAAAGGAAAAAGTGGAAGGAATCATAGCCCCTGAGCTATCCTCCAAAGAGAAATCCCCTCCCTCCATTTCCTGTGGACAACTATGCCATCCACCAGTCCTGGATACCTGTAAACCCCCTTGAATAGAGCATGGTGCACTGGAAATTTTCTTGAGAAATGGAGACATGAAAGGGAAAACTTTATCTCCTGATCAAGGTGGAATTTAGAATTTCTCTCTGAACTGAGGCAGTGAGGGACACATTACAAATGTTATAACTAAATTACTAAATACGTATTAAAATATAATGACTATATTAATACTGTTTTAGAATAGCCTGCTTTGCTGCTTGCCCCTTCCCAACTCAGTCAACCCTCTGTGTGCTTGTTTACCCCAACGCCTCACAAGTCAAGTATGACCAGAAGCGTAGTTCACAAATATGCTGCTTGTTCCTCCCTGTTAAGGACATTTGCCATATTTGCTCTTCACCACAGTATCAGTGTTCGCACAGGGATGGGCCACAGCATGGGTGAGCCATTTGGTGGCTTCCCCTCTCAGTGATCCTGGAGGCTGTGGAACATTCAACTTAGCAGTAGCTGTTCCTGCCTGTCGTGAAGACTGCCAACATGAACAGATGGGCCATTCTACAGCCCAGGTGGCCTGTCCTTCACAGATATAACTTAAAAGGTTCCCTCCTGGAAATGCTTGTGCCCTGCTTTCTACAAAACTCGTTTTCAGGTGGGAGAATTTTTGCAATCCAGAAGACAGAACCTTCCAACTGTACTGGTAACTGGTCGCATTGATTTCTCTTTTCTCAGAAGCAGGACCCACCATCTGTTTCAGGACAAATATAAGGCAAAAATGATAGTACACAAAAGAAAAAAAAAAGTATATGTAAACACACACGCACGTAAACACACACACACAAATGCATAGTTTTAAGTACCCAGAGATTTTGGTCTCCCTCAAAGTGTGGTTATTCTTCAATCTCTTTGATTTAGCCCTTTTATCGAGTGCCTTTTGAAATTGGTATTCATTTGAAATACTTTATTCTTATAGGTCTAAGTTTAAATATCTTGGGTTTCTTCCTCAGAGAGAGAATGTACAAAGAGAGAGCAAAGCTGCAGAGCTCAGGGGGGAATATTTTTTAGGTGAAAATATTTCAGTACTGAGAATTAGACTTTGGACTCCTCAGCATGGCTTGGTCTGGATAAAGCACAAAGCTTTTGTTGACATCTATTTGCCAACTCACATAAGGACTTGGTAATGACATTCTTTCAAACCCATCCGGTGATTTAGCCAAGGCTGCTGAAAAGCTTCAGTCAAAATTCTGAAGGAGAGTTGTAAAGCTGAGCTGTGTCAGAGGACTCTGGCAGCTAGATCATTTTTTTGGTGGACTCTTTTTGGCAGAAATTACATGATAGGACTTGCTGGAAACTGGATTGATTTAAGAAGTGGCTTCATAATTGCTTAAACTAGATGAACTTACTTCCTGCTTTTTGTTTCCAACTCTTATCATCACCCTAAAACTGGCTTGTAGATTTTTGATTAGTCCTTTGAGAGGTGAAATTAAGAGGAGGGAGTGCTGGATTTACACACACAAATATTGTTATGAGACTCTGTAGTGGAGCTTCCTGCGAGTTTCATCTCAAAATAGAAGAGAGAACATAATGCTCCATTAAAGCAAATTACAAAGAATGAACTACAATGCTATTCTCTCGAAATTTCCAAATTGAAGAACTCACAGTGCTCGTGATGAAACTGTCTCTTCCCCACTCCGGATCTGTGATTTTGGGAAAGTCAATTCTTCCTCATATTCCTTATTTTCAAATTATGTGATGTATGAAGTTCCTGGTATGAGGAAAGATTCTAACTCATGGAACAATTATAAGAAAAAGTTTGGTTTAGTCAGAAATCTGAAGATTTAAAGAATAGCCCTTGAAGATCATGAAGATTGGTATAAGTTTATTTGACACAAATAGGAATGAGGATGTCTCAGATTAACAAATTCAAATAGGCATTAAAATTTCCATTTTCACTTTAAAAATTCATCTTTTCTCCACAGTCAAAACTTTTCAGTCCTTCTTCAATACTTCTCCATGTTTTTAGATGATTTTTGTTTCTATTTCAGGAGTAAATATTGGATATCTATAGCATATTTTTCTTTAATTAGGCTGATAACTCTGTGAGGTCAGAAACCGAGGCACATTTATCTTTATATCCTCAGCAACTAGCACAGTTTCTGGTAGGTAGTAAGGACACAACCAATATTTATTGAATCCAACAATCCACAAATATTTGTGGAACACAATTTGCTCATAAGGTACTGTGGGGATTAAAGGCAATGCAAGACAGAGACCATTCCCTAAAGTGACTTACAGAACAAAACATTTTAAGGCTTTATTTTAAAGTACCATGGGACATGAATCCTTTTCTGCTTTTAGCATTTTTATTATTTTCCTGACTCTGTTATTATTTAGATTCTCTCTTAATATTTGGTAATGGTATAAGTGCTGAATTTATAATTTTATTCCATAGGAATAATGTTGTTGTGGATTTCTCTTCATTTTTTAAATATATAGGAAACTAATCCTTATACAGAGATTAATTGACCTTGAGTAAGTTCATTGTTTCTTTTCTGATGCAGAAGTTGGAGGCTATATTAACATGCAGAATCCTTGGCCCATTTACAGTGCGTGGCATCACTTGTGCTACTCAGTTTCATTTCATTTCAAATGAAATTGGTGAATATCCTTCCATACTCTTGGGAACCAATTTCAGTGGGAGGAATTAAGTTGAGAAACACACATACCAGGCTTATTGAGGTAGGACACGAAGAGGACAAGAGTCTGGTCTTCCCACAGAGACGCTAATCATTTTCAAAGTGGATTCATATTTCCCTTTTCCTAAGCTTTTCTGAGTATTTCAATGGATAATTGGGTGAAAATTAATAATAATAATAAGTTAATGTTCATTGTTGATTATTCTCCAACAAGCACTATGTTAAATGCTTTATAAGCCATAGGTTATTTAATCTTTATAATAATATCATGTGTGAGTCATATTGATACTGTAATTACTATCCCATTTTAAAGATGAGGAAACTGAGGCATAAAAAGGTTAAGGAGGGGCTGGCCCAGTGACGTAGTGGTTGAGTTCGCGCACTCCGCTTCAGTGGCCGGGGGTCTGCAGGTTTGGGTCCTGGGTGTGACCTGCCCACCACTTATCAAGCCATGCTGTGGCAGACATCCCACATATAAAGTAGAAGAAGATGGGCACCGATCTTAGCCCAAGGCCAATCTTCCTCAGCAAAAAACAAAAGTTTAAGTAATTTGCCCTAATTCACAATTAGCATATGACAGAACTGGGATTTGATCCTCCTGAGTCTGACTCCAGAGCCTGATGTTTTTTTTGTGTGTGTGTGTGTGTGTGTGATGAAGATTAGCCCTGAGCTAACATCCAATGCCAATCCTCCTCTTTTTGCTGAAGAAGATTGGCCCTCAGCTAACATCTGTCCCCACCTTCCTCTACTTTATAGGGGAATCTGCCACAACATTTCTTGACAAGTGGTGCGTTGGTATGTTTCTGGGATCCGAACCCGTGAACCCTGGGCCGCCGCAGCGGAGCACGCACACTTAACTGCTATGCCACCAGGCAGGCCCCTGATCTTTTAAGCACTATATAAAACAGCAACAGATACAGTCACTTAATGTCAGCTCCAAAAAAATAGGCTATGTACAACGCTACAGACATTTATCTCTGGAATTCAAATACCATCAGAAAAAAAGTTTAATGGTAAAATAGAACATAGCCAGGGGCTGTTTTAGACAGAAACAAACAAACAAAAAATATGTCTTCCAGAGACATCATTAAGGTTAGAAATACATGGGAAGAAACCAAAGCTGTAAGGTTACAACTGGCTAAACTGCCGTAGGTTTCATTCAAAGGAATAAGCCAATTTGTCCATCGTGCTAGTTTTGTTGGCATAATGATCGACTACTAGATACCAGTATTTAAAAGAGACTAAGGAGGGCCGGCCCCGTGGCTTAGCGGTTAAGTGCCCGCACTCTGCTACTGGCGGCCCAGGGTTCGGATCCCGGGCGCGCACCGATGCACTGCTTCTCCGGCCATGCTGAGGCCATGTCCCACATACAGCAACTAGAAGGATGTGCAACTATGACATACAACTATCTACTGGGGCTTTGGGGGGAAAAAAAGAAGAGGAGGATTGGCAATAGATGTTAGCTCAGAGCCAGTCTTCCTCAGCAAAAAGAGGAGGATTAGCATGGATGTTAGCTCAGGGCTGATCTTCCTCACAAAAATAAATAAATAAATAAAAGAGACTAAGGAGAATGATTTAGGTTTTTACTGGTATTGTTATTCTTCTCCAATCAGTGGAGGGCAATCTCTTTTCTTTTGAAAGATGATGGGAGGCTTCCCACTCAATTCCATGTCTTACTTCCAACTTACTTTTTATTTCTCTATTGGATGAAGAAATAAACATATAATTTTTGAGGTTTAATAAGCTTTATACATTTTTCATTGCCAAGTGTTTCTAATAAAAGTAGGAAGAATATAATTTTTGCACATTTCAAGAGATAAACCTTTTTTCCAACTTTTCTACAAAGATACATACTTCTTTCCAGATTTTTTCACTTTCATCATTTCTTTACAGTCAGGAAAAAAATTTCATTTCGAAAGAAATTTCTATTTGATTACTATTTGCTGATCACCGAATATGTGCCAAATGCTATGCTAGGTGGATGAGGCACCAGTTTTGAGTGAAACACACCCAGTTCAACCCTAGATCCGACACTTCGTAGTTGAGAGCTCTTGGATGCATTGCTTAATCTCTCTAAACCTCCAATTACTCATTTCTGAAAGGTAGACCAAAAAACCTACGTTTAAGTTGTTGCCAGATAAAACAAGATATACATAAAGATCTGGGAACACAGGAGTTCAGTAAATGTCATTTTTCTCCTTTCTTCCATGCCTTGTGCTACTGCGGTATTTTATAGACAAAACATAAAATTTTCTAACATTAACATTTGTAAGATAAATGATGGTTATCTCATTCAGACAAGAAATATATGTTTTCAAGACAAATGAATTTTTTTACGGAACTACAATTGATGAATATTCATTTTCCACGCAATTTTGACAAAATTAGCCATTCACAGTATATACTTAAAATGTAAAAATATATATGTTACTATAATATTAGCAAAACTGACCTTAAAAAGCTGAGCTAGAGTAATTTTTTTTGCTGACTATATGGAGATATCTTTCAGTCAGAAGTTGCATGAGGCAAGCACCAATTTTAGGTTGTATATCCATGACAATTTCTCTTCTTTTCCTCCCCACGGTTTAAAAGATTTTCCCTGTTTGCCCTTTTGCTGTGGCTTTCCCTTTTGCTTTTTTCTTTTACAATGTTTTGTAGTCCATTTACTTCTTACAGGATTTCATCATATTCTAGTTGACACCAGCTGTTCTGAGGAGTCCCAGGAGTTCACTTTGAGACCCTGTACGTAACCTGAGTTTGACAAGTCTAGTTTAACATTGTCCAGATCAATCTAAGAATTAAAAGGAGGCTGAGGGTGTTAAATCAGCAATAGTTTTCACCTAAGCAAGGAGGTGAAGATGGAATGAAAGATAAAGTGCTGTATGTTTTTCAAGGAGATATAGTCAATCCCACAACAGAGCATTTGTGTCACATAGAATCCTAATTGACCAAGTTCTCTATCCTAGGGGAAGAGTATTGCAAGTTTCCGTTAGGCAGATGCATCTGGCATTTCTTAAAATGCTTAAATTCTAACCTCTTCAGTGTAAGTTTTAGGAAGCTGGTCCTTCTTACCATAGCCCTATGAGGATCAAAAACAACAATGATTAGGATCATTAATGTGGATGTGTCCTATGAATTTTAAGGTATTCTATAAATACGGATTGTAGTTCTCTTCTTACAGTAAAGTATGTTTGCATTCAGATAAATGTGGAGAATAGAAGAAAAATGGTTCCATGCCTGAAGAGCAAATGTATGGCCAAAACAATATCATAAGGCCTGTTGGGAGTATGATAAATAGAAGAGTGTACATCAATGTATACATGGAAGTTAACCAGCAACATTAGGACTGGAGTATAAGGTGTATGAAAGCTAAGTAAAGAGACTAGATTCTATGCCATAGATGATGGGGCATCATGTGAAGCTTTTGAGCGAAAAATAAGAACATAAAAACTTAGTAAAGAAACAGTGAGGAAGTTTAGAAGCAGGTGGATGAGAATCCAGGTAGTAGACAACAGTAATTGCCCAGGCATAAGTAAATTGTGGTCTGAGTTATGATTGTGGTAGTAGGGATGGAAAAAGATAGATGGAAGATTCCAAAGGAAAATCATTCCATGTTTTTAGTCAACTTTGTCCTAGGACTCTATGTGTCTTTTTCTCTGCTGTATCCCCAATGCCTAGATCAATGCCCAACACGCCTCTACCCAATGATTATGTGTTTAACAATAAACATAGATGGAAGTACATGAGCAATACAAAAGGAAGTCCTGAGATGCTCATCTTGAGAGATTCAGAAAATACTCATACAAGTGATAATCTGTACAGATAGTCAATATTTCTGAGAGACTACCTTTTGGGAAAGGAAAGTTTAATTTTTCCCACCCCCAAAGTCCCAGTAGATAGTTGTATGTCATAATTGCACATCCTTCTAGTTGCTGTATGTGGGACGCGGCCTCAACATGGCCGGAGAAGCGGTGTGTCAGTGTGCTCCCGGGATCCGAACCCAGGCCGCCAGTAGTGGAGCACGCGTACTTAACCACTGAACCACGGGGCCGGCCCAGGAAAGTTTAATTTTAAACGTTGCATTTTACACATCAATAAGATAGCAACACAGAACTGTCAAGGAAGTAGCTGAAGGTGAAAATAGAAATTTGGGAGAGAAATCTGTGGTTTGAGATATGAAGGACCTTTACTGAGATGATAGATGTAGTCCACAAGGTCTTTTTCAAATACTTGGTAGCGATACACATGCATGCATGTACGCAGGCACTCACACATCCCTTAAAAAGGTCGGCAGAAGCTTTTAAGTAACAAATAAAACTAAATCTTCTTGCTCCTGCCTGAGGCCTACCTCAACCCTGTGAAAATACTTTCAAAAGAAAAGAAATATTGACTTGAAATTTCTTTGAGGGGATGGTCAAGGGGGATTACATTTGTCTATACATAATAGAACTTCCTCTAAAGCTTCTTTTCATCTGTGTTTTCCCAAGTCCCACACAACCCTGAAGTTGTTCCAGTTTCTTTCCTCTCTGTCTTAAAAATGTTCTTCTCATGCCAACTCTTCCAGTTCCAGGATCCCCCCCGACCACCACCCAACTCTATGGCCGTTATAAATGTATCTCCAGTTCATCAGAATTACAAAGAGTTAACACAAAAATCTTAGTTCCCAAAACAAATGATCCTTTCTCTGTAGAAATGGAAAAGTGAAAGGGTTGAAAATATTTACATTTTAATATATTTTTTCCTGTCATGTTTAAAAATCCTACCATGGCACTTTTACTCTGCTCAATGCAGGGGCAAGACACGTGGAAAAAACAATAAGATCTGTTAACCTAAAAATGAAGAACCAAATGAGAGACAGAGAGGTGTTTATTTTGGGATCAAGGAATTACAGTTTGGGGAGCACAGATTCAGATGGAAACCCAAATAGTGTCCCGATTACAGGAGAGGGACTCAGAGTTTTTATGAGAAAAAGGGAGGAAGATGAGATGAGCTGTATTAAAGAAGAGTTCATTGGTGCTAGATGAGGTAAGGCTAGGTTTGTCCTTCATAGATTGGCTTGAGATTTGGTCATCAGGCAAAAGGCTAGACTTGTGTTTCACTGGTTAGCGATTTGGCAATCAGCGAAGTCCAATTTCATCAGTTGTTACAAGCAGGGTATTCGTTTCCTTACTTACTTCTTGGAATATTGGCAGTTTGGTCCAATTTGGAAGATAAAGAAATCAAGATGTGCAAGGCGGTTCCTTGGAAATGGCTGCTCCAGATGTATTTTAATATGGCTCCACTCATGTCGTTATTCACAGATCATTCAAAGTTCAAAGTTTTGTCAAAAAGAGTCTTTTATTTGAGGCCAAAGAGTCGTGTGTAATATGCTTGAGCAAAAGATAAATGATATGACTGCTTTATCTCCCAGAACTCCTTGATGATCTCACCTCTAGTTTCTGAAATTCTGGAATTGCCATTCATTGTAATGGCTGCAGGGAACACTAGACTTTATTTGCTGCCTCAAGTCAAGCCCATAGCTGACAGCTCCAACCCCTCATGATTGCTAATGATTACAAGAGCAATTCTACCACATAGTAGAATAATTATAGTATTCTAAAGTATAGCTTAGTAGATAATTATATTTTATTGATTTATTACTATTTATTTAATAAAAAAAGTATTAGGGACTTCTTTGACAGGCTAACTTTTTATTGTTCGGAGTTAACAAGATCAGGTGCTAAGGATTGTTTGTCACCTCAGAGTCAGTGCCCCGGCCTTTGATTCAGGGGTGCTTGGGTTTTTGTTTTTTCAATGCTCTGATTTTCTTTGCCATTTTGAAGTTTCTTTTTACGAATAATACTTTTACATGAATACAATAAAATGCATAGCATTATGAATGAAACCAATCCTATTCAAATATAATTATATAAATAATTTTTAAGTTTGTCATATACTAATATATACACTTATTTATTAGTACATTAAATAACAAGATTTAGCAGTGGATCTAATAACTAATATAATTTTGAAGTGGTCACAATGTAATATTTTGAGATATCTATAATGATTTAAAGTGATATGAAATATTTGTGACTTTAATTGGTGACAAAGACACAGATACTATTTGACACCAATGTTGTCGTTGTTATTCTTTGGCCGATATTTATATTCGAAGGGCATGCTATATATCCAACACAGGTTAGCAAAAATTAAAATTCTTTTTCTGTCAAGTCAATGAACTCTATGCAAGGATTCTATGGACCCGGACAGGAGCTGTACAAGTTTCGCTTCTTGGCTACTTTCTAGAAGTTGGGGGCTAGAGCACTGATAACTACAGCATTGACAAGAATGGTGGGGTGCTTGTTGAGACCTTGACAGAAGATATAGGAAGCTGGGACCCATGTTTGCTTGTCATATAAATTATTCCTATGGTAAAAAATAATAGGTGGTAAGATCAGTACTTTACTTTTCATCAGATTCATAAAAAGGAAAACTTGACCTGTGTAGTCTGAAAGAGAGGTAATTAGAGTGTTTGAGTCAAGACTAGGACCATTTTTTATAGCATCTTTAAGTGGCGTATGTTTATTACATCTTACCCAGAACCAGAATCATTCAGTTTTGAAATAAATTCAGAGACACAGGAACTATTAAATGACTTTGGGAGCAGCATAGCAAAATGAAAAAAGCATATATTTGTGAACTGCTCATATATGGGTTTGAATCATGGCTTTCTGTATCCTTTGGAAAATTGCTTTACATCTGTGTGTCACAGTTTTTATTTCTGTACTGGAGACAATATCTGTTTCATAGGGTTGAGGGACACCTAAAATGAGACACTCATTGTAGAGCATAATAGTTGGCATTAAAAGACACCAATGTATTATGATTGTCCAGGTTTACACAACTAATTAGCCAACTAACACTTATTAAATTCTTACTGTGTGTCAATTACTACGCCAAGTGTTAAACTACTTTATTGTTTCAATAATCTTGTGAAGTAAAATCTATAATTATCTCTACATTACATATTAGGAATTTGAGATTTCTAGATATAAAGTAATTTGCTTAAATTTAAGTTGTACCATTGGAAATACTAGAGTTAGGATTTGAACCCATGTCTTTTGATTCCAAACCCCTAACACTTAAACTATATCCTACCAGCTGAATTTGTGACAGGTCCAGGGATAGAACTGGAGAGCCTTCCAACTCTTAGACCAGTGTTGTTTTCTAATGTTTAATGGATAGTTTAACTCTTCATAAGTTGTAACACTCTCCTTCAACAGTACTTATGTCAATCTAAGAATATTCTAGATCTGAACTTGCTATTTCATGCTTACATTAATGGCATTCTTTTTTTTTAATTTAGTTTTGAAGCTCACCCCACAAATGAATTCCATTTCCTAAAATGTAAGAACAGGCTGTTCTTTTGGCTATTGACATTCCATTTTGGATTCCACAAAGGACTTTAAACACAATCACTTCTATAAACCTTTAATGCAGAGCAAGTGACTGCCTAATGTTATTAAGCAGCTGAAGGGCAGGTAAATTGGCTGTGTTTTCTAAAAATGACTTTCATTTCCATCTAGAACATGATTGCACATTGTAATATAGCACAGTGAAGAGTTGAACACTGGAAAGATAAGCTTTAAAACAGAATATAAATTCCTAAACCACAAAAGCCATAGCTTTTAAAAAATGAAAATAAAAAATACATGTCAGGAGGACCTTTCAACCACTGAAAGGAACTTTGCATGTCCTTCAGATGCTTTCAGTTTTTTAAAGCTGGTTTAATCGAAGCATTATTGTTATTGAACAGTTTCCATTGAGTAGATTTTTGAGCTTAAAAAATGTGACTACTTTGAGAAATGAAAAACTGTGACAAAGAAAACTTGGCTAGAGCAAGAGGTCGTAAATGTTGTTCAGCAGTATGTTTCATATTTTGCACAACCTATAATTGATGAATGATAAAATCAAAAAAGGTTCTTACAAGGGTAGAAAGTCACTATTTTAAAAAATAGCTAAAACCTACTGCTGTTTAAAAAAATAAAATTCTGGTTCTCTATACTCTATCAGAAAACTACTGTAATTCTACCACTTTAAACAGAAAGCTTATCCATTAATCACAAAGCCAAATGTTTCAAAGGCATGTAGGAAAAATACAACTTTTAACAAAGACATTCTTTTTATTATGTTTATTTCCTCTTACTGTTCTCATTCATTGAACCAAATTGGCAACACAATTTAGCAGCTTTCCAAATTTACTTTAAAAGCTAAAGTGGAAATATCAGTGAATCAAATAGTTATACTACTTGTGGCTGACCAAAAATAAAATTTTATTTTACTGATCATTTTATCAGTAATATGAGTATAATCAATACATTTATTAATGACCATCCTGAGCAGGAGTCATTGGACCTGGAAAAAGCTATTGTTCATTTCTGTTTTTTTAAAATAGGAGTATGTGTTCTGCTTCTTGATAGAGTCCTAGGGAAACCTGGATTATCTCCAGTCTCCTCAAAACTCGGGAAAATCTGTGTGATGTCCCTTGCCCATCCCACCTTGATCTATCTGTGGCTTTAATGATTGTCTAAGACAGTTTGAGACAACTATATCTCAGGCATGGCAGGGCTAGGATGTTTTTTTTTCCCTGTAGAGAAAATAATTTATTTATTTACTCATTTATTCAAAAAATTATTATGGAACAACTTCTGTGTGTGAAGCACTGAGAATTTGCCTTCGTGGAACTTACAATCTTGTGGGGTGGGGGAAACAAACAGACATTAATCAAAGAGTAAAGCAAAAATGTAAAATGAAAATTTCAACAAGTGCTATAAAGGAAAGATGCATGGTGCTATGAGAGTATGGAGGGTTGATTTGGAGGACGGTCTCAATTATCTACCTCTTCCTGTATCCACAAGCTTTGCAATATGTCTTTACAGTTCCTCCCGTTAAAGGGTCACATCCATTTCCCTACTCTTTGAACCCATGCTAGCCTTGTGACTTTATTTGGCCAACAGAAAGTGTTGGAAGTGACATTGTGACAGTTGTGAACCTAAGCCTCATGAGGCTTTGTGAGATTCCCTTCTTTCTTGTTCTCTGCCTTCATCATGAGAGCATACTTTAGTCAGTCAGCTGGATGAGCTACATGGAGCAAAGTGGAGTGAGCCCAGTTGTCCCCGCCAAGACCCTGGACACTAAGAGAGCCCAGAGATCAACAAAACTGCCTACTTAACTCATAGTTGACCACAGATACATGAATGTGCCCAGCCAAGCTTATCTCTGATCGGCAGAATTGCCCTGTTGAGCCAGAGGCACGTACATGCTCATGCTTGTATGCCACTGCAGTTTCGTGGTTGGTTGTTATGCAGCATTGTTGTGCAAATAGATAACTGAGACTTTGCTATATTTGGTGAGTTCAGGCCAGGCTTTCCTGGGAAAGTTATTCTTTATTCTAATTTGAAGAATATGAAAAAGAAATGAAGATTAACAAAGCAAATAAAAGGAGAAAAGAATACTGAAGGTAGATAAAACAGGGGCAAAAGCCCATTGGCAACCATCGTAAGGGCTCTAGGGTGGCTAGAGCACAAATGTGGAATAAGAGTGTGACAGAAAAGTTGGAGGTGAAGGTTACACCTGTAGGGCCTTGTAGACCATTTTAAGTCCTTTTGTCTTTAATCTGAGAATAATGAAAATAATTTGAAGTGTTTTAAACAGAGAGAGAACAAGATCAAGATGTGTTCTCTACAATGTGCAGTACATTGGTAAAAGTATGACTTCCTGGCAGGAATTAAGAGAACAGTGGTTATTTTTAGTGTAGGACGAGATATCAAGTCATCGGCCCCAATCTGGATCATCATCATAACTTTCTGATGGGTCTTCATATCTTCTCTCTAAATTGCCTTTACTCTACCTTGAAAAGCAGCATGGTATAGTTAAAAAAGCATGAGTGTGGAGTCAGACATGCCTGGGTCCTACTGCTGCCTCCTCCAAATATGAGCTTCACTTCTTTAAGCTGGTGTATCAAAAACCCCTCTATTTATTCCATTCCCCTTTCCCAACATACCTCCACATGGATCCTCCAATCTGCTCATTTATTTATTCATCATGTCTCTTCTTTCTCCCACTTATGTTCATTTTGCTTTCCAGATAACATACTTTGTTCTTTTCTAAACTATAAGGTACTACAAAGGCATTAGTTATGATTACCCTTGCTGAAGCCATGCCTCCTCTGTAAAGCCATTCCTGATTATTCCAAACCACTTTTCTCTAGTATTCTATTGTTTGTCCTTGCCACATAATGTGTTATGTCAACTTAATGTGATATGTCAGTGAAGGTGCTTGTGGCTACAAATAACAGGTAACCTTCTTAAAGTGACTTAAACAATACAGTGTTTTGTTATATCACTTAAGTAGAATATGGAAGTCACTAGATTCAGATTGGATCAATGCCATCAAGGCTCTAGGTCAATATGTCTGTCATCTTGGCCTTTTCCTCTGGGTTGCAAAATGTGTGCAATGCTCTCTTATGATCTATTGGCCAAAATTGTGTCATATGCAAAACCCCAGATCAATATCTGGCAAAAGGGAATGGAATTTACCAGACTGGCTTAATCTCACCATTACTCAGCCTCTCAGCTGGACGCATCAGGGAACTGTCAGAGGCAAATGGCTGTTGGGTAGGCAGCCAGTAGTGACTGCCACTCATAGCTTAATCATTCGTGTTCTAATCCTCATCTACCTGTGTGCTCCACTAGATTTTTAACCTCTAGACATGGAATTTCCTAGATCTCTCATCATACACTGGTTTATTTCTCTGTATCATAGGGCACGCTGTTTTCTCTATTTGGAATGCCAACTCTTTGCCCATTTCTACCTCCTAGAGAAAGATTCAACTTTTAAAGCTCCATATAATCATCACTTCTTTTGTAAAGCTTTCACTGAACCCCACACCCAGGTACATATTTAATCACTCTCTTCTTCATACTACTTCTGTTTCTTTTATATATCTGCAGCATCATACATATTATGCTGCATTATGATTTCCTTACATGTCAATCCATCCCTCCCCTCCCCTCCATCATGACTCATTGTCCTTACTTGGCACATAATATGGTTTAAATCAAAATATGCTGAATAGTACTAAATCTAAACTACCCCATAATTTAGTCTTATAATGTACCAAGGGTACTCCATGTAAGTCTCCTTTCTACTTGATGTCAAAGAACAAATGTTACACTTACCTGCAAGTCAAAGCCCTTGGCATGGTGCTAGCAATGCAGAACTTATCAATACATACTTTTCCATTGACAGATGTTTAAATAGCAAATAGAAAAAGAAAGACAACTGCATAGGAAACAAAATGGCTGGTGTTCTTCCACATCATAAAGGAGGGAGGCAACTGAGTATGTTACTGTGAAAAAAAATCTTGATTAATCTTGATGTCTTGCAATAGACACTTCTGTTTGGGAAATATGGGGCCCTCTGAGCATAACTGCATGGTTGAGAAACAACTTGATTGATCCACAAAAGTAATATGAATTTGGGGATTTGAATTAGCATCTGAGACGTTGAGGAGAAAGACCTTCAAGGCATGAAAGAGTCCTTACAGAAAGGCAGTAAGACGGGGCCAATGCGGGGGCAAAACCAAGAGTGTTCCCTTTGGGAGCAATGACCAATGATATTATAGGGCATGATATTTAACGTAAGTTGTTTTCTGTAACATATAAGGCTAAAATCATTCACCCTTAACCTAAAGTTTCAGTAGAAATCTGCCTCAAGCAACAGTAAGTATCAGCAGTACCAGGGGGAAATCAAAAAGATCATGATATAGTGTATTTAATGTGTGGAAAAGTTGGAAGGAAAGAATCCAGAAATGACAGGAGCCATGATATAGTTCATAGATGGCCCTCCTCACAGAGAAGTAGTAAGTATTTTTAATATAACTCCTAAATTCATCTAATAGCCTAACTAATAAAACATATAGAAATTGCTACACCCCTCCTCTTTTGTTGTGAGTTGTGATATAGGGAAGTCGGTGGACAAGGGATAGGAGGACAATTATGAAGAGCGAAGCAACTAATGGCACTTACCACTTCTTTAATTCAACAAATATTTACTGTGTGCTAACTGTGTACCAGGCACTATGCTAGGTGCTGAGGTTATACGTATGAATAAGACATAGTCCTTGTTTTCTTCTCATTTTCTTTCATTGAGACATTACTATTCTTTCATCTTTCTGCTTGTTTCTCCCTATAGAACATCTTTCCTCTTTAAAGTGGTTCCTACCATTTGTCTTCCATTTGTTCAGTTGGACTAACCAAAGGGGCACTATGATACTTAAGTTTTGTTTTATCTTTCATGGCTTTTTAGTGAGCTTAGAAAATAGAAGAAATAAATAGATTGGGACTCAGGAGAAAACTGGCTTCATTTTGCCCAAGGAAAATGGTGATGCATGTCTGCTAAAAACAGTGCTTCTCAAGCTGTCTGTATTGAAGAACTAGTTCATTCGATTGATAGATCTGCTGTCTGTCTGTCTGTCTATCTATCTATCTATCTATCATCTGTCTATCTTTGCAATCTGACACTTATTTTTATAAAACAATAAAATAAAAGTGATTTACTAGATAAATAAAATAAAGAATTAGGTCATAAAACTACAAACCTATTTTTTTTTTAATTCTTATATTCAACAGACGTTAGCAAATTGCTATGAAAGTTTCTAAATGCTTACTCCCAAATTCTACACTTATCATGTTGCAGACCACTAGCAGAGAGTTCACATATCAGCCCTGCTCTGAAGACCAGTTTGAGTGGCACTGTGCTATGATATCCCGGCATGTCTGTGCCTTCGGGGCAAGGAAAGACCGTGGCAGTGTGTTCTCCTCTCTGGAGCCCCTTCACCAGACAGTCTAATACACATTTTAAAAAGAGCTAATTGTCCCATTCACAATGAGACTCAGAGTCTACACGTATCTTTAGTTTTGCTTTCCAAATAGGAAAACTTGATGCCAAAGATTGTAAAGTGCCCACTAACCCAGACACTGCTTGTTTTCCTATACATTCTTAGCCACAGAAAGACTTCAAAGTCTGGGAAGTTGCTAACGTGGCCAACCAATTGTGGGTTATACACGTCACATTTCTCTGGCTTCCATATGCAAGTCTTTCTGTGAAGATCGTGATTCCCTGTGCTCTAAATTGTTGATGACAGAAGGTGAATTCTTTAATAAATGACACTTGGATATTTTATAAATTTGGTATTTCATAATAAGTTCTTGTATGTTTGTGTAAACCTGTAAAATATTAAGAATTTTCAGGAAAAGACAAAAAGTATCTTTAGCATAAAAAGGGAAATGAAGTGTTGTTATTGGTGATGGTGGTGGTGGTGGTTTAGAGTAATCTTGAGGATAAGTAATGAGAATTGAATCTGAAAATCTAAATTCTATTTGACATCCCCTTGGCTGTATAATGCAAGCCACATATGAAATTTTAAATTTTCTAATAGCCCCATCACAAAAGTAAAACGAGGGGGCCGGCCCAGTGGTGCAAGCGGTTAAGTGCGCGTGCTCTGCTACGGCGGCCTGGGGTTCGTGGTTCAGATCCCGGGTGCACACGGATGCACCACTTGCCAAGCCATGCTGTGACGGCGTCCCATATAAAGTAGAGGAAGATGGGCACGGATGTTAGCCCAGGGCCAGTCTTCCTCAGCAAAAAAAAGAGAAGGATTGACAGATGTTAGCTCTGGGCCGATCTTCCTCACAAAAACCAAAAAGTAAAAAGAAACAAGTGAAATTAATTTTAATAATATATTTTATTTAAGCCAATGTATCAAAAATATTATAATTTCAATATAAAAATAGTTCAGAGATTTTATTTGTACTAAATATTCAAAATCTGGTGTGTGTTTTATACTCAACGGCATAATTTTAAGTGTTTAATAGCCATAGGTGGCTGGGAGCTGTCATACTAGTCAGGTCCTAGGATGAGCACCAGGGCAGATTCGGCACCTGTGATGGGGCAAAGGAACAAGGCAGAGATGGAGGTTTAACAATCCAAAGGTAGACTTCAGGGTGAATAACAGAGAATTTCAGAGGAATGTCATGTTTTCTCTGTGAGTGTATACCAGTCCCCTCCCACTCCAACACACACATTTTAATGAATCGTTAGTAAAATATCCATGGTTTGATAAATTCCTACTGAATTACAATGTCTTTTTGGAGAGGCAGAGAAATACTAAATCCTATCTTTTTGGCTACAGACACATTTGCAAGATGTAAACGTATAAAACCTAGTGTATTTATTGCTCATAAACTTTGATTTTATTTTGATTTTTGTCTTTACAGATTCTTGCAGTTATTTTTATAAAACTATTATTTATTTAGGCAAATTCTTCATGTTGAATATGTAGCATATTTGTGATTTTTTATTATTATAATAACATTAAACAAACACCCATATGAATAAGTCTGTATGCTCGTCGCTGGGTATTTCCTTAGGCTAAATTCTGGGATGTGGACTTACGGAATCAAAGGTCATGCAAACATGTAAGTCTCTTGTCATCGCCTTCAAATTAATTCTCACAGGATATGCAGTATATGGTAGGGCTCAGTTTACAGCACTGTATTCTTTAAAGAATTACATTTTTTGATGGAGAAAATGGCATAGTGTCATTGGTGTTATTGTTTTAGGTTTCAAGTTCTGAATATTTATGAGGGTGAACATTTCTCCTTGGTCTTGTTGGTCATATTTGGTCCAAATTTTTTCTGAATTGCTTGTTTATATCTTGTGCCTACAGGCCATGTCATTATTTTTTCATCAGACTCCTGCAAGTCTCTGTTCAGGCTGGCTGAGTGGGTGTGCCGAGAAGTAAAAGGATGAGGAAGCCCTGCTGCTGGGCCTCAGAAATCTCACTATTGGACTGTAGTCATAATAAAATATACTGCGGTTACAATCAGTTAAATCTTGGTAAGCAACTAAGCTAACCTTGGAATAAATCCATATACCCCTGAGTTCTGTCTGCTATAATAGCACTACTAAAAAGCAGACAAATACTTTGAGTTTTATAATTTAAGCTTTGCCATCCCCTCAGAAGAGGTTGCTTTCCTGAAAATATATTTGCCTGCAAAGAGCCTTGGGGCCTGTGTGCTCCTTTTGCATTTAACCAGCTATTAACAAATCCCTCGGAAGCTGTGACCTGCATGGCTTCCACCTGCTTTGGCTAGTAAATCAGTTAAGACTGGAAGTTGCCTATGACTTTTTAAAGACACATTAGATATCCTAAAAATAATTCTTTCTTAGTAGAGGAGGGAAAAATAATTTAAGAGCGGTTCAAACATAGCAGAGTCTGTCCATCACGACACTTGGATTGTTCTTCCCTGCCAGAACACACATTCATTTATATAGTAAACATCTGCATGCTTGGTCTGTTCCATGTACTGTACTAAGAAAGAAAGCTAGCCACAAATAAGACATTCTTTGCCCTTGTAGAATTCAACTTTGGTTAAATAAAAATACATATAAATAAATATAATACTGGGTGATAAGTGCTACATTATAGGCATGTTCACGGAGCTATGAGAGCATAAAGGAAAAGAATAACCACACAGATTGGGAAAGGATTTTATAAGGAAGTTGATTTTTGAGCTGAGTTTCGGGAGATGAGTAGAAGTTCACTTGAGCAAAGAAGAAAGGGGAAAAGAAAGAGACAGATCTGGCAGAAAAGAAACAAGGACTGCCCCCTATTTAAGGACACAGTGGAGCATTTTAAATAGGAGAGTGATGGTGATCAGAACATATCAGATTCCTATGTCTCTCCTGGGTTGCTATCACTACCCTGGCTTCAAAGAGACTCGTGAAACACTTGTATGTCAGCTTAAACAGAAAGCACATTGTCCAATTTAAATACTAATGCAAATTAAGAAGAAGAGATAAAAGAATGTCCCTAAGCTCCCAAAGACATCGAGGGCTGCTGCTATATCATAGCACATTTTCCTCCCCCGAGGACTGTAAATGAGAAGGGTGAATTTCTATAATTGGCATGCTGGACTTCTCTCTGGACTCAAATGCTTTCTATTATATTGGAAATTTTCAAACCAAAATAGGACAGCAACCAGACCAGAAAAAATGCGATTGACAAAGAACAAACTGCCATGTTTACAGTACATCCCTTTTTTTCTGTACACACATTTTCAAATCTGGGTATTTTGAACTGTAATCTAATAGGATTTGGCTAATAATCCCAATGAAAATGATGCCAGGATGTTCTTCAGCTTTTGATAGACTCCTGAATACGCAGTCAGTATAAACTCGAACAAGGCAAGAGAGTGGTTTTCTACACCAGGAGAAATAAAGCATAATGTAGCACTTTGACAACCTTGAAGGTGACTTTTCCAAGCCATTGATTAGCAGGTCCATGGCCTGAAATTCAAGTCAGGGAGATTCATTACAGTTCTTTCAGTCACTAGAGTATTAAAAACCAAAATGCATCATTAACTCAGAAGTGG
Source organism: Diceros bicornis minor (assembly GCF_020826845.1). Taxonomy (NCBI): domain Eukaryota; kingdom Metazoa; phylum Chordata; class Mammalia; order Perissodactyla; family Rhinocerotidae; genus Diceros; species Diceros bicornis. The sequence continues at coordinate 26,482,073 of NC_080741.1, forward strand.
GCTATGCCATTTGGCAATAAGGGATCAACTTGACTTTGGTGACAAAGCCATCTGTGCAGATTCTTTGGACTTCAACACAAAAGGAACTAGCTGCTTTTTGCCTTAGCAATAAAAGCAATCATTTTCCTACTGTTATTCACTTTTGTCTATTTAGTCAAAAAGTGTAGATTGCTGAAAAGACCCTTGGCATAGATGAGCTCTAATGAAGAAAAGCAGAGTTGGACATTGTCCATGAAAGAGTTTCTGTAGATTTCCATGGTGATAGTCTACCAGGAAAAAGTTGAAAGGAATTTAGGGAGTTGAGGAAGTAGGGGAGTGGAGATGCAGAGAGCAATTGTTATTTTCTTTTTCCTCTATTGTCTGAAAAAAACAAAGGTATTAGTTAAATGACCTTTTCTCTCTAGTTTTGTCCAGCATTGAACATGAAAAAATATTAAACAGCATTAGTTATCATAAAGATGGTTTTCAAAAAGGACATAATGCTGATCAACAGCAATTCCTCTTTCGAAAGTAAACACAAGCCTTTCGTCAATGTGATCCTGCGCTTCCAAAGGAAGCGCCTATGTGATGTAGTGGGAAGATCAGCTGAGCACTCAGTTAACATTTTGAGTTGGATTCCTGCATCCACTGCTCACTACGTAAGCCATATTAAATCAGGGAAGTCTAGCCCCTGCTCCAACTTCCCTGGGCCTCAGTTTCTTCAACTGCAAAAAGGAGACATAATAGCACTACTTTTTCTGTCTAGCCCGTAGATAGTTTCAAGGACCAAATTAGATAATGAAAGCATGAGTGTGCTATAACCTCTTATATAGATTCAGCATCATCATATCCATCCTGTGTAGGCCTGATAGGCGTTTTCAAGTCCATTACCTTATTTAATCTTTATAACAACACTGTGAGGTCAGTAGTAGAGCTCAGAGAAGTTGTAACTTAATAAAGAGGAGTTATACTCCATTTTAACTTAATAAAGAGGAGTTATACTCCATTTTAGATATTAATGATATAGAGGTGATTTTAACACAACCCTTGACTTCAAGAAACAAACAATCTAGTGTGGGGATATAGATGTAAATAAATTACAGTATGATGGAATAAAGAATACAGTGGGATGAAAAGAATAGATATGAGACCGAGTTTGCACATAGAAGGAATGTTAACTCTCCTTGCTGCCTGGAGTAGAGGGTGATGGAAGAGAAGAAAGGAGTGTGTGCGCACATGTGAGTGTGTGTGTACGTGTAGGAAACAGTAGTATATAAGAAAATGCTTCCCACTGGAGAACTTTAAAATATATCTTGGTATCTTCTAATATACTATGTTCACCTGGCAGATTGGTGGAGAGCATTTCAGGCTGAAAAAAATGAAGATGCCTAGTAGGAAGATAAATGAGTATTATACAAATGCTAATTTGTATTAACTTGTATTAACATAAGTGCTTAATAATAAAAGAATGAAGTAAATTATGTAGACAAGCAGGGAAATTTAGACTCTATCTTCTCTTTACTACCAGTGATTAGATACTGCTTGAAGACAGAAGAACGACAATGGACAATGTTAAAACATATGCAGTCTTTTCCTTTCCTTCCTCCTGTTTGCATAGCATTTGTTTCTGCATTATTTAGCATTATTTAGATACCAAGCCTCTCCCCATATCTTTTTTTGCTATGGCCTGTAGGGCCTCTGATAAGAATTCAGCCACTTTCTTCCCTCCTCCAATTGCATGCAAAAAATCAGGCAAGTCGAACTCTTCAAAACCAAGATAACCAACTTGGCGCCATAAAGTCTGAGATGGTCAAAACATCTTGGAGTGGGATAGGGTTGTGTCCAATGGTCTTCAAATTTGAAACCATGAAAGATGATTTTTATAATGTTGGTAGGTTGGATCATTGCTCCCAGTTATTCACTCCTGTGGCGTGTATTTTTGCACTGCCTCGCACTCTGGGCTGGGTATAATTCCCCAGCCCATCAATGCTGACCTTAGCCATGTGACTTGGTTTGGTCAAGACACGACTTCAGCAGAGGGTTTATAAATGCTTGTGTGGTTAATTTGCTTTCTGTGCTGCTTGATCCATGAGAAGAACATGCCTCAGAGAGTGGTTGCCCCTTCAGCCTGAGCCCCAGAGTGAGACATGGTGGAACAGAGCCAAACCTGATCTGCAGCCTGGAGCCAAATCCAGGCACACCTGTGGAAATCAGCCAAACCCCTGTCAACCTGCAGATGTGGATTTCAACAAAATCAATATTTGTTTATATGTCATTGAGATTTGATGTTGATTTTTAAGCAGCAAAAATCAATTAATAGCCACTTTGGAAAAGAGCTTAGTAGTTGTTTGTAAAGTTAAACAGACACCATTTCATTCAACAATCCCACTCCTAGATATTTATATAAGAGAAAAAAAGAATATATTCACACAAATATGTTCATAGTAGCCGGAAACTAGAGACAATTCAAATGTCCGTCAACAGGTGAATGGATAAACAAATTGTGGTATATCTATACAATGGAATACAGCGATAAAAAGGAAAGAGCTACTGATACACAGAACAACCTGGATGAATCTCAAAAGCATTATGCTAAACGATAGAAGCCAGAATTGAAAGACTATATAGTATGATTCTATTTAAAAGCAATTTTAAAAAAAGCAAAACTATACTGACAGCCAATTAGTAATTGTCAGGGTCCCGGGAAGGGATTAACTGCAAATAGATACAAAATAACTTGTGTGAATGATGGAAATATTACATATCATTATTGTGGTGGTGCTTACATGATTATATACTTTTGCCGAAACTCATCAAATTGTACATTTGTAAGTGATGAAATTTTTGTAAAGCTGATTTTAAAAATATTAAATAAGGCCAAGAATAAATGTGCAAATTTCACAAACTGTGAAAATTATTACACAACAAATTTAACAAATTATTGAAATCAATTAATACAGAAGTTCCTTTTGAAGGAAATCATACGGTATTTGACCTTCTCTCTCTGACTTATTCCCTTCATTAAGTAGTAGATAATAACAACAATAAACAAACACATAGGGACCGAGATTGGATTGGTGGTTACCAGAGGGGAAGGGGGGAGGGAGGAGGGTGAAAGGGATAATTCGGTACATGTGTGTGGTGATGGGTTGTAATTAGTATTTTGGTGGTGAACATGATGTAATCTATGCAGAAATAGAAGTACAATGATGTACACCTGAAATTTTTACAATGTTATAAACCAATGTTACTGCAATAAACAAAAAATTTAAAAAAAAAAAGAAGTTCCTTTTGGTTCCTAGCACACTTAGTGACTCAGTAATTTTTCTTTTCTTCATGCTACTCCTAGACCTAATGAAATATGTAATGGTTCCGTTTACTAAGTAGGTCAAGACAACTTTAACAAGTATTTGTATTCTAACAACTTAGTAGCAGTATGTAACAATAATCATAAATACTTTTATTTCATTCTTATAGCTATAGTGACCGCTAATAACCACTAATTATATATTATAATTATAACCACTAATAACTACTAATAATCACAATTACCAATGCGCCTGTTGAGTGCCCTGCAATTTCTTGACTTTTGGAATCAGATTGGTCCTATCGCTCTCATTTTCTTTTCTATATTGAGTTTCATGCAGTGCTGGATTTTTGTCACAGCAACTGCTGAAAACTCAGCTTCACAAAGATATGGCATCATCAAAAGGAATGTAGCATGATCTAATGTTGAAACCATGAACTACCTCAAGCTAATAATTCACAGGTCTGACATATATGTTTTCACATGTGTTTTGGGAAAACATATTGTGTTTTCCTAAAAAGTTTAAAATATCCCTCAGTGTCATTATGACTTTGGTGTACTGCCATGAGAAGCTTAGTTTACAAACCATGACACTAATATAAGAAACTGCTCTACCACACTCGACATTTCAGGAGAGTGGGTCATTGAGACCCCTATAAGCGTGGGTTAAAAATACTCTTTTGAAATGAGCTTGAGGCATCACGTTGATTTCCCCCATGATGTCTCTTAATTTTAAAAGGGTAGTACTCCTAGTCCAGGACCTCAAAAAGAGTGCTGGAGTCCAGAACCTTAGAAGCAAGTTTAAGGATTCTTCTCAAGGAAGGTACCAAGAGTGGAGACACAGGGAAGAGAGTGACCTTCACAGCCCAGGGACATTGTATGAGCTTGATTTATTTTGTGCAGGTGCAGTTCCAAATGATTGGGATTTGAGAAACTGGTCATAATATGGTATGAAAATAATGTCAAATCCAGACGCAGAGTTAGCGAGACCAAGATTCCAGCTTCAAATAGAACATAAATTCAATCCTTTTATTAGGGGTTTATCAGAATTTCAATGAAAGAATAAAAGGCATTTAAGTAAGAATGGACTTGCTTATCTTATTGCTAATGTTTATGACAAGAAACAAAAGGCAGGGAGAGAGAATGCCTATGTTCAGATATCACATGAGGACTGTGCCACAGGGGCAATGAAATCAAGGCCATATGAGCGAGCAGAAATGGATTAACTCAGTTCATTTGGTGATGTAAAATTCCAGAGATCTCATACCAGCTCTCCTTCAGGATCTTCTACGGGCTGCTTAACGTTTTTGGACATCAGTTCCCCATCCATAAGTAAAATGATGGTTTTGATTATAAGTATCTCTATGGCCTTTTCCAACTCTAATTTCCCATAATTTTCTAAAGTGCAATGTATGAGACCTATTATAACTTCCACAAATATTCATGAGGACAATTCCTAAATCCCAAATTTATGTGAGAAAAAAATGATTCTTTTATAGAAATGTATGTTATGTTTTCATATTGGACTATTCAACACCTCTAAAAATGCAAATACAAAAACTCTTTTCAGATAGACAAAGTGGGGGCTCACAGTTTTCTTGGAGTAAATGTATAGTCAACCTAGTGATGAAGTTTTGGTTTGGGAACTAGAGGATTTAATTGTTCATTTAAGCATTCTGCGAAGATGGAAGCATTGTGAAAAGTAGATGTGTAGAAGCTACTCTTTTTTATTCTCCTCTGAGGGAAAGAAATCTTTATTTCATGAAACACATCGAAGACAGAAAGATAACAAATTCCCAGATTCAGCTATTTTTGTAGACAGTGGAAGTCTCTCTGTAATAAAAGTAAATGAAATACTCTGCCAGCATCGACTAAAAGGAGGCAAAAGATAGTTTGCTGGCTTTGGGACCAAGGTGCTTATTTCTCCCGCAGTCTTTCACCACACTTATCTATTGTAACCCTTGCTTGTCTCTTCTAGTCTACGATTACTAAGTTTGAGGAATAAAATACAAGCAAAACTGATGACTTTATAATATGGGGAGTGGTCCTTTCTGAGAGCTGCAGACTTCTATTTAACTTCCTGAAATTTTTGAATTTGTCTATCCCAAAGCAGTGTCTGTGTGTGAGTGTGTGTGTGAATGTGTGTGTGTTTGCAATTGTCCTAGTATTAGTTAAACTTTTTTTTTCATTAAAATGTTGGCAGAATTCTGCACGAATCCTTCCATTCATTATTTTACTTTAGTTTTGGATTTACTTAAATATTTATTGAGCTCCTATTGTGCTATATGGGCATTGAAGATACCCAGATATTAAAAACACAGTCCGGTTGGAGAGAGTGGCATGTAACATGTTACAACAAAATTGAGATGACTTTTCAGGACTAGAGTAATACAGGTGAAGGACACATATGGATGAATACTGATATTCATGTGTGAGGCTGTAGTAGTGGGAATCCACAACGTCTCTACTCAAAGTGTGGTCCGTGAACCTGCAGCTTAGGCATCACCTGGGAGCTCATTAGAAATGCAGAATCTCAGGCCCTACCCTGAACTGCTAAATCTTCATTTTAACAAGATCCCAGCTAATTATTATGCATTTAAGTTTGTGAAACATGTTCTACATAAAGGTTGTTATTTATCTGTTAAATAAGAGACAAAGAAATCTGTAGAGAAAATGAGAATTGTTGAGTAGACTAGTGGGGCAAGTGTGTAGGGGAAGATCCCATGTTCAATGGGAGACAGAAGAGAATGTGAAGACTTATAATAGACACTTTAGGAATGAGAGTATGGCCAACTGGTGATTTCAATTGGGTATTACCAGAAGCCATATCAATACATACCCTAATTCACACTATTTTGCCCACAACTGCATTTTTAACTAGCTACAGAGTGGAGAAATCTGGTCTGGGAATGATTCTGGTCTGGGAACTCACAAATATTAAAGTTGTCATTTCAACTGATTGATTAATTAATTAATTAAAGATCAGCACGCTCCCATGTCAATACATCTAGAGAAGATGAATCGGGGCACACAAAATGGATGGAAAGTTACTCTTTGGAACAACAGTCTAGATTTTGGTGGTGAAATAACTCAAATTTCACCACAATGGAACCATGTTCTGAGGGCAGGCTCAGAGTTATTGTATAATGCGAAAATTTTACATGGTCACAGTAATCCTTGGAAGCCTCTTGAACATGCATTGAGTCAGCAAGAGCAGCAGTAGCATACTTTAGTTGATCCAATAAATCCAGCTCCTCCTTCAGCATTAAAACAGGTTATTTTCTTTTTTGACGAGCGCTATGTGAACCGACTGGCTTGTGTTTAGGGACTATTTTGCATGAAAAAAAAAAATAATCTTTTAACTTTTGAATCACACTCAATCCTAAACTCTTAACTAAATCCAAAACCCCTTCTGGTACAATTTTTATAAGCAAATGACTGTATGATTTGACTGTACTCTATCAGCCTTGTGAATCCACCTGAATTGTCTCCTCTCCATCCTCAGTGGTTCCCATGGAAGACCCTAAAGATATAATGTCTTCTTCTCAGGTTGTTGAAAGAAAGTAATGTATGCTTTAAGCATTATTAATTTACTTAACTGAGATGCAATTATCATACTACAAAGTGCACACATGTACAATTCTTTGAGATTTCACAATTAAATACATTCATGTCTCCTCCACTCAAAACAAAACATAGAGCATTACCATCTCACTAAATTAAACAAGGCCTCTTTCCAGTCATCCTCCTCAAGCTCTTTTTTTTTAAGTAAATATCCCATGAGGTATATCACACTTTTGGGGAATACTTCTTTTTTTTTTTTTTTTTTTGAGGAAGATTGACCCTGCACCAACATCTGTTGCCAACCTTCCTCTTTTTCTTTTTTCTCCCCAAGCCCCCAGTACATAGTTATAGAGTTATAACTCTTCTATGTGGGACACCGTCCCAGCGTGGCTTGATGAGCTGTGAGTATGTCCACGCCCAGGATCTGAATGGCAAACCCCCAGGCCACCAAAGCGGAAGGTGAAAACTCAACCGCTGCGCCACCGGATCAGCCCCCTCAACCTCAGCCCGCTCAATGTATCACCATAGATTAGTTTTGTCTGTACTTGATTTCATACAATGGAATCATATGGCTTGTATTGTGTGTGTGTGTGTGTGTGTGTCTCATGTCTCTTGCTTAATGTGATATTCTTGAAATTTATCCAAGCAGTTTCATGTATCAGTAGTTCATTTTTTTCATGCAGAGTATAGTCCACTGTATGAATATATCACGATTTCTTTATTCTTCGGGTGGTTAATATTAGGATTGTTTCTCATTTAGGGCTACTACAAAAAAATCCTTCTATGAATATTGTTACAGACTTTTTTGTGAAGGTATAGCTTTGTTTTTCTTAGATAAATATTTTACATAACAATTCCAAATAGATCGTCAAAGGACCAACCAGCAAGGCATGAGAATTTCATTTACTCACCAACATTAGGATTATTTGTGTTTTGAATTTTAGCCACTCTAGTGTGTGTAATGATATTTCAATTGTGGTTTTAATTTTTGTTTCCTTAATGACTAAGGATTTCGATTACCTTTTTATATCTATTGCATATATTCTTTTGTGAAGTGTCTGTTCAAGCCTTTTTCTTATTTTATGTGGAGTTGTTTTCTTATACTGATTTATAGGAATTTGTTATATATCTTGATACCATTTTTTTCTCAGATATTTTTTACTAATTTTTTTCTTTCAGTCTGTGGCTTACTTACTCATGTGAATAATATTGTTTTTTGATAGTATAAATATTTCATTTTGATGAAGGCCAGCTAATAAATTTTTAGCTTTATAGTTAGTGCTTTTTGTGTCCTATCTAAAAGTGTTTTTCTATACCAAGTTTGCAGAGATAGTTTCCTATGTTTTGTTCATTATGATTCTGGTTTTTGTACTCAGATCTATGACTCATCTCATATTTTGTGTATGAAATGAGACAGAGATCAAGGCTCACTTTTTTACATATTACATATTCATTTGTTACAGCAACATTTGTTTTTGGGGAAAAAAAGGAAAGAAAAAGAAGACTTCTCTTTCTCCATTGAATTAACTTCACACCTTGGTTGAAAATAATTTGACTGTATATGTGTAGGTCTATTTCTGGACTCTTATTTTTGTTGCTTGATCTATTAGTCTATCTTTATACCAAAAACACACTGTCTTCATTACTGTAGCTTTATAGTTAGTCTTAAGGTCAGGTGGTATAAATCTTCTAACTTGTTCTTTTTCAAGATTGTTCAAGCTATTCTAGGGCCTTTGTATTTCTGTATAAAATTAGAATCAGCTTTTTAAAAAAGCCTCATGAAATTTTGATAGGACTTGTAAATCTATTAATCAATTTAGAGAGAATATTGAGTAAATACTGTTTAAATCTTCTTGTGCATAAATGTAAGTCTAATTGTATAATTAAAGTAAGGAAGTAGAAAAAATGAAATTATGGTTAAAAATATGTTTTAATTTCTTTAAACAAGAAAAAATACATATATTGTCCCTTTTTGTCCTTCTAGTGAGAATCATTTTTTTTTCACAATAATGTCATAGCCATTGGAATAGAAAACAGAAATTTATCTCTCTTGTCAAAGACTTTATAATTCCTGGGACTAATGTTCCTTGGTGGGAAATTCTGAACCATATTCTATTTATTTTTACAAATATACAATTTAAAAAAAAGCATTTTCAATAGTTCATTTGAGATATTTAACAATAATTTTATTGATATTGGGAATTATTAATGTTCATATTTTTTTCACATTGGACATTGTATGAGCAAGGGAGATACAAAAGAGTCTTCAGGATTTGTTATTCTTTATTGTTTGTCAGTGTGGGTTCAGATCAACAGAATTATATACTTTTTTTTCCCCTTAGAAACGACTGTGGTTTTTAGTTTTTCCCACCCGAACTCTCACACTGACTTTTGTAGGCCATATTCTTTCGTGTCTCTGGGTCATTGCATCCTTTTAGCCTGCAACACTTTTCTCCCAAATCTTCGCATGGCACACACCGCATTCAGATCTCAGCTCAAGTCTGACCTCCTCAAGGATTCTCCCTAACAAGCACATCTAAAATGCTTACCTCCATAATTCTCTATCCCAACACCTTTTAATTTTCATTACTTAGTTTTCCACTATCTGAAATCACTTATTTATTGCATGTTTACCATCTCTTTTCCTCCCCTAGAATGTAAGCTCTAAGAGGCAGGAACCACATTATCCTCAGCATGCCCAGTGCATTATAGCAAGGCAATCAATCTCTGCTGAATGAATTAATGGATTTTGAAATGGATTATACCATTTTAATGTATATGAATCCAATCCATCCATTCTACCTTTTCAAAGTTGAACTTTGAAAAAAGGTAAATGTTTGTAGATGGTTATTTTTATTTGCATTTTTGGGATTATTGACAAGGCAGAATATTTTTACATATTGTATTAATACTCATATTTACTCTTGAGTGATAAAATTGAATAGGATCTGACCTTATAGTGAAAACAATGAGTTCAAGTTTTGGTTTTATCATTTACTAATTTTTCAAGCTTGTACGGTCACTTAATCTTCCTGAGCCTCAATTTCCTCGTGTGTAGATTTTAGATACAATGCTTGCTCTGTTCACTGCACAAGATTTTTGTGAAGGTGAAATTACATAATGCATTTATGAAAGCACTTTGTAAACGGAATATGTAAGATCTTATTGAATTTAATGTGCTAATTCATTGCCTAATGGACCAAAAGAGTTAATTGTTCTTCCAAAATTATCTAATTTATTTTCAGGGTTGGGGAGAATTTTATGCAAGGTGCTACTAATAGATAATAATAACTCATTTGTTCCTCTATCACACCTTTTCTTAGAGGACTCGTAGAGCTTTACTCTATCTCATTAATCCTTAACAATGCCTCTGAATCATTAGACAGTCTGACGATAAGCACTGTTCTCCTGATTTTTACAGCTGGAGCAAATGAGGCACTGAGAGGTTATGTTACTTTTTCAAAGTCACACAGAAATCAGTGAGGTTGCTGTGGAAAGGGGCTGGAGACTTCTGGCAGCATCTTGCCTGTAACTGACGGCAGTAGGCAATGCCTAGCATGTATCGTTATTAAGGCCCAGTGAGAGACACAAAGAAGAACAAGACAGGTGTACTGTCCTCAGTGAACTCCATTCTTAGAGTGATAATAGGAACATAAATTGTCTAAGATGAGACAGAATTGAAATGTTGTGAATTATTGTTTTAAAGTGCTCTGAAGTTTCAACGTGGTTAGGTCTCATTAATTAAATCAGAACAGACTTCATAGAAAACATGACATTTCCAATAGATTATAAAATATTGATAAGTTTCGAAAGTAATAAAAATGGAAAGAAAACATGCTAAGCAAATGAAACAGTATGAACAAAATATAAGGGAAATCATGAGCTATATCTGAGGAAAAGTTACCTGTCATACTGAATAATTTGATAAATGCAAATAATATAACAGTGCTAGCTAGATATATACTAAAATCACCTCAAAAATTATAATCTTTATTATTATTATAAGCAATTACAATAATTATTGATTCATAGTTTTCGTCACAGTTAAAATCATTTTTATTACCAGTAGTCATCAAACATTAAAGGGAGTAGTAAATAAATAAGGCTGCTGTGATACATTGAAGTGATGTGTAAATACCTTCCCTTCTCTCTTATGTCAGAGTATAGTTCTCTGCCCAGACCTTGGACTTGGGATTCAGCCATGGGATTTTCTTTGGCAAATGGAACATGATCAGATGTGGTTCAAGCTGAGGGTTTAAATGTTCTTACACAGTTTGGCTTGCCTCTTGCCATAAAAGTGGCATAAAGATAAAGCCCCAAGGGTAGCTTCTGTTCTAAAGAGGATGAGAGACATGTAGAACAGATCTGGACCAATGCACAGCCTGGATCCAAAGCCAACCAAACCCCAACCTGAAGCAAAGCTATCTTACCTCACTCACAGACCTGTAAGTGAGAAAGATAAATGTTTACTTTTCTAAGTCATTGAACTTTGGAGTGACTTATTATGCAATCATAGTTGATTAATCTAGCTGGTAATGTCTAGTGGGGGTATATTGTATAAAATCTTGAATTCTAGGATGTGCTACTGCTCAATTTAGTGAACATAAAGTGACCTTTACAACAAGAGTCTTTACAAGTAGTTTGTTGACTATTAAGAAGTCTATGGATGGGCTCCAGGTCTCACAAATGGAACAAAATGATAATTTAAATGTAGATATGTACGTCTTAGCCATCTCCAAACGATAAGGACCATTATCCTGAAGTGCAGTGAACAAGTGAGTAGCATAACTAAAGCTTGACTTTAGTAAGAATCATTTGGCTGAGTGTGTAGGACAGATGTAGTGTTGGGGATCCAGGCAGGAGAGTATTGCCAATGTCTAAATGATAGTCAATGATTGACTCGGGTGGAAGTAGGAAAAAAATGACAGGAAGAAAACGCATGCAAGAAGCTTTGCTGGAGTTGACTTTCTTGGCTGTGACAGCTGATGAGATGATGAGGATAAGAAAAGTCAAAAGTGACTTGAGCCTTCGAGGCAGTTGTTAATTGTAAGACTGGTGATGTCATTCTCAGAAATGAAGAAGTGAGAGAAGAATGAGTAGGTGACTTGAATGGCGGAGAGATGATGAGATTCATTTTTAACACGTTGAGTTTGAAACACAGACAGAGATTTGAGGAACTGACATAGAATACAAGGCCTTAGACTCTGCTTATTTGATTGCCAAATGCCTTTAAGTGCAGAGTGTCTTTCATGCCAAGATGGAAAGGACTGCTCACATATTATGTCTCAAACTCCAGCAAGAAGTTTGAAGAAGCAAAATCGATGGACTTTAGCTTGAAGCCAAGAACAGTAGATTGAAGGTTTGGTTTTATTGAAATTCTACTGCTGGGAATATCAGCAATCTCTTAAGCCTGAGAGAGGAAGCCTGGCCTGTCCATGCATGCTGCCTTCAGGGGACATTCTAACTGTGGGGCTGATAGAAAAGGCACAGCACTCACATACCGCATCACAGAAACCAAACTTTGCAATTAGTTTTATATTTAAATATGAAAATGCAATGTTCTATACCTGTTAGGAGTCAGTCAATGATGAAAAATTTTGTAGAGGTTTACTTTATGGACCAGTAACTTGAGACATTTTAACAAGTGATAATTTATGACCTTAGACCTGGAGAACATTGGCTTTGGAGGCGGCCCATTCTGGTTTAAATCTACACTCTGCCAGTTACAGCCTGTTGATTCATTCATTTAACATATATTTGAGGAATTATTACCATGTTCTATGTATGAGAATAAAAACATAAAAGACCACTGCTTTCAGGAGTTTACATTTTAGTGGAGGGAGATATTCAACAAATAATAAGCTGCAAAGAATATTAAAAGGTTATAAATTGTATGGATAAAAAAAGGAGAGGTGTGTGAGGAGGATTGGGAGTTTGGTGGGAGCGGGGGACAAATTGAGTTATTAAATAGGGTAGTCAAGATAGATCTCATTGAGATGGTGATATTTGAACAAAGACTTGAAGGAGTTGGGAGAGTTACTTGGGAAGATATAAGCAGATAAAAGATCCAGAGCACAGGGCCTAAGGTAGGAGTGCGCCTGATAAGTTTGAAGAACAGCAGAGAGACTACTGTGAAATGGGCAATTAGAAGTGCAGTAGGAAATGATGTCAGAGAGAAAAATGAAGGGCCAATCAGGTAGGGACTTCAGTTTTTACCCTGGGTGAAAATGAGAGTCAATAGAGGATTATTTTTCTTTTCTCTTTATTATAGAAATTTTCAAACCTATAAAAATAGAGAGACTAATACAATTAAGCCCCATCATCCAGCTAAAATAATTATTGATATAAGGCCGGTCTGATTTCATCTATGTCCCTGCTCGGTCTCCCAATCCCTGATCATGTTAAAGCATACTCAAGACATCATATCATTTGACTTGTAAATATTTTACTAATATTTTTAAAGGCTAGAACCTTCATTGTCTTAAACATAACCACAAAACCATTATCATATCTAAAAATAAACACGTTGATGTTACCAAATGTCCAATCTGTGTTCACATTTCCCCCAATTATTTTAGAGACTTGTTTTTTCATTGCTAATATTTGTGTGAATCAAATATCATAGAATGTTTTCAGCAAAAGGGTAACAGAAATGCCCTGGCTGATGTAGTAAGAATAGCCCGTAGAGTGGGAAGGAAAGAAGTAGGAAGGAGATTTGGAAGCTATTGTAGTCATTTAGAAGGGAAGCAATAGTGGCTCAAAAGAGAATGGTAGCTGTGGAGGTGGTGATAAATTATTGATTTCTGAATATATTTTAAAATTAGAGCCAGTAGGTTTTCCAAAAGATTGGATGCGAAGTATGTGAGAGAAGAATCAAGGATGATTACAGGGATGTGGGATTAAGCAGGCTAACAGAGTTTGTGGGAGATAAGGAGTTAAATTGGTCACAATGTGTTGAGATGAGAATTGGACAGTTTGAGACACTACATAAAAGTTAGAGCCACCAGCATATTGTTGATGTATAGAGATATGAGACTGGATGAAATTAGTCTCATATCTAATATATGATCTAAGCTCAATATATTTAACTTAGATTGAAGAGAGAAGATACCAAGGACACAGCTCTGGGGCATTCTAAAGTTTTGAGTTGGGGCGAGAGGAAAAACCAGCAAAAGATGCTGGGGAGTCACCAATGAAGTAAGTGTTCTGAGAACCAAGTGGAGGAAGTGACTTATGGAGGAGGCGGCCATCAACCGTGTCAAAGCTGTTGGTATATCAATTAAAACAAGAACTGTGATGTACGATAAGATTACTTATTCATTCATGTAATTTTGTTTATTTAAAAAAAAATTTATTGCACCTACTATTCCAGCCACTGATTAGATACTGCAGATAAAAATGAGAGCAGGGCTTAATTTCTACTTTCAAAAATATTATGTATCAGTGGGGATGCAGGCAATTAGAAGAAATTATAAAACACTATTATAACTTGTTTATCCTCTTTATGTTCCATTTGGTTCACTTATAAAATAGGACTAATTCTACCTTCATCATGTGTTGTTGTGAGAATTAAACAATATTATGCTTATATACGGATGTGAAAAAATTATTCTCCCCTAGAATTATTTGGTTAATTACCCTTCTTTTTTAGAAGAAATATTAATACATTTGTGGTAAAGGATGAAACCCAGAGAGCAGGCTTAATTGACAAAAGATCATCTTTAGTCATAGGCTTAAGAAGAGCAGAAAACTGTGAGTATCTCTAGAAAGGACTTTGGAAGGAGAGTAAGGAGGCCCAAAATAAAAATAAGTAGATAAAGGATGAGATCATGGGTTGGAGAAAGGCCAGAAGGAGGAAGGCTCAGTGGTCTACGTTTAAAGCAAGGCTTAGGAGAAACAAAAACATCTAAGAGGGAATTGCAAGTGGGTTGTTTTTAAGCTGTGGAATTGGACTGACGTATGATGAAAACTGGGACAGCTTGGAAGGGCACAGGACCAATTTCTCTAAAATTCATAAAAATGAAGAAGAAAGCATAGTACTGTTCCAGGCCCTCAAATGGGTGCTGGGTTCAATCCAACAAAGACTTCAAGAGCCAGAGAGAGCTGAGGTGACATCTGGACCAAATATGTAGAGAGCTTAGCATGGAGTAAGTGTTTAGTAAATGGCAGCATTTACTATGGCAGGATATACCCACACTCCCAAAAAGTCTATATACCAAGGTGTTGGTAGCAGCTGTTTCTTGATCAGTGCGAGTATGCTTGCTTGCTGCTTTTTACATTCTTTGTGATTGCATTTTTTTATTTTTCTGAAATAAGTCCATTTTACTTTTGTAATAATAGTACAGAAACTTTATTGGAAGAGAAATAAAAGTTTATTTACTATAGATACTTTTATACATATATAGCTTATCTAGTCCTCATGGAGCCAATCTGAAAGTGAGAATAAATCCACTCCTGAAATATGGCTGGTGAAATCACCCTGAATGAAATTTTCTAATGTGAATTAGACCCCAAGGTCTTCCAGGCACTACGATGGTGCCACCAGCACTAATGGTGTCACTGAGTCAGGTGTCCTGAGGTTGGCTGTTTGCACCTAATTCTAAGAAAATATGTGCGTTTGTAAATATAATCACAACTTCCTCCTTTTGTGCATTCAAACAATCTTAAATTTGATTTTTTAAGTTTTTTTTAATTACCATCTACATGCAAAACAGAGTGTTCAGGGAAAGTACACACAGAAGTATACAATTTGAAAAATCTTCTCAAGAAGCTTCTAAAATATATTATTTATAGAGGCAGTACTTGAAGAGATTATTCAGTTCAAAAAAAAAATTGCATTGAACTGTGTTGAGTGCTGGGAATCCAGAAGTAAATAAGACACAGGGGCTGTCTCCTACCAGGGCTAAAAGACATGTAAACAAATAAGTGACAGTGTGATAAATGAAGCAACAAAAGCATAGAGGAGTTGTCTGGAAGTGCAAGGGTAAGGGTGATTAATTTTATCTAAGTTCAGGAAAATATTTCTGAAGTAGGGGAACTATGAACTGAGGACTAAAAGGAAGATCGTCAAGCATTCAAAATGGAAAAACTCTGTGAATAAGGAATCACACTTGATATGTGATGGAAGTGTTAAAGCAAGTAGGATATCAGCGTATGAGATGAGTAGGTTTAACAGAAGGCAAATTCAAAGACGCTTGTGTGTTATACTAAGGCTCTTGATGAAGGACATTTGGCAGTGTGGAGAGAAATGGTTAGGAAGATCGTCTGGGGAGCAGCATATTGATGAACTGAGAAAGATATATTATGTAACAAGATGACTATCACCCATCAAAAAACTCTAAACAAAGCAATGAGATATGTGCATGTACTATGCAACAAGGTTGGAGAATGAGTGCAGAATTTGAGCAAACTTTCAAGAGATGACAGAGTTGCATGTAAAAAGAGAAGATGCAGGGAAATAGGAGTTTTGTGATATGTGACTGGAACAAGCTGTAAAGCACTGGGGGTCTCTGGATAGAAGATGTTCCAGAGGGCAAATAATGTAAGACTGAGAAAACTTTCAAAGCTGGACCATAGGAATTAGGTAAGGAAGTAACAGGGACTCTGCAATGACAGATTTAGTGGGATTTAAGAATTTAAAAAGACTCCTTAAACATCAATTCATAACATTCTTCAGTTATTTATAAATCAGAGGGGCCAAAAAGAGTATCAAAGGAAAAAAACAAAAAAGGATTCATTGCCTTTAAAGGGATGAATGCCATAAAAATTTCTTCAAAATACAGCTCCACAAACATTCTTCCTCATGCATTTTATATGTCAGAAACTGTCCACTGTGGTGCTAAAGACAAACTTGTGTAAGGTATTGTACTTACTCTTAAGAAACTTACATTCTACTTTGGTTATCAGATCTATAAACAGTCACACTGATAAAATATTCTCAGTGATAAGATATATAGAGAGAAAGAACAAAATATATCCAAAACTCTGTGGGATTGATTAATTCAATTAATGCAGTATACTAATCAGGTTGTAGTCATAGATTTCATCATTGTTGTGTAATTTAGCTTAACTGTGTCCCATGACCAGAATATATAATCAATAATCCAAGCTGATATTCTTACTCTACCTGTGGAAAAAGGTGGACTATGTGATAGGAGTGTGGCTAAAATCACATATACCTGTCTCCATTACTAGAAAAACTATTTAAGGTAAATATACGGCAGTGGGATAATGGATGATATTAGTCAATGAGTAATAGCCATCATTTATGGAGTAATGTTCTATGATTTTTACATGTATTTTCTCATTTAATTCTTATATAACCTTTATATAACTCTTATGAAGTAAATTGCACAATGCCACAAGTGATACCTGATGGGGGCTGGATTTGAACCCAAGAAGTTTGGCTCTGGACTATATATTCTTAATCAATATACTATATTGCCTTTCAAAAGTCGTAAAAGAGGGGCTGGCCCTATGCCATAGTGGTTGAGTTCATGCACTCTGATTGGAGGCCTGAGGTTCGTGTGTTCGGATCCCAGGTGCGGACCTACACATTGCTTGTCAAGCCATGCTGTAGCAGTGTCCCACATACAAAATAAAGGAAGATTGGCACAGATGTTAGCTCAGGGACAATCTTCCTCAAGCAAAAAGAGGAAGATTGGCAACAAATTTTAGCTCAGGGCCAGTTTTCCTCACCAAAAAAAAAAAGAAGTCATAAAAGACAATACATTATAAAAGATTATTTAGGATAAAGAAGCATAGGTGAAGAATAAAAAATAATGCATAGAAATTTTTTTTATACTTTCCTGAATGGGAGAATTATTGTCTTATGTGGTAGCATATCTTGTGTGGTTGTTTCACATTGCTAATGTGGTCCTTCCAGCTTGGGTGGAGAAGGGTATTATGGAGTAAATATGCATGAGCCGTTTTGTTGTGGAATTCTAGCACTTGGCAGATTCTTGCTCCAATTTTAAGACTATTCTGGGCACATCACTGTGAGGAACAGAAGGGGTACTCTAGGAGGCCACATTAACTTAAATATAGCCGTTGTCTATACCACTGGTCCTCAAACTTTATGTGCATCAGAAGCACCTGGAGGACCTATTAAAAATACATTTTTCTGAGCCCCACCCCAGAGTTTCTGATTGAGTAGTTTCTTATTTAGAGGTCTGAATTAGGATTTTCATGTGCATTTCCATCTAGTTCCTGATTGATACTAATGCTGCTTGTTCAGGGACCACACTTTAAGAACCAATGGTCTCTGCCGTTCTCATGCCTTTTCTATGCTTACAAAGGGTTATGAGTCGTCATCCCAGTCTTGCCTCACAGCCTGGTCCTGGCAGCAGTTTGATCCACTGAACTCAGCGACACGTTGGGCCATTTCAGCCCTCACTTCACAACCAGGGCCCCAGCAGGCAGATTGATCTTCCAGCAAAGGCAGCATCCCAGAGACCTGCATCTCCCTGCCCTCCATCCCGTGGAATAAGGAGACTCACGCCCAACAGATTCTCCCCTCTCACTCCCAACAGAAGTAGCCCAGCAGCACCAGGCAGCCGAGGTAAGTGCTGTCTGTCCCCGTAGATGACACCAGCAGGGATTGATCAGAAGCCTCAGCAGCACCAGAAATGAAGCAGAGCAAAGCAGGATCCAAAGGGCTCTAAAAATTAAATTGTCAATGAAACTAAACCTTACAAAAGTAAACCAGAATCCACCCATTAAACCTAAAAGGGTTTAAAACTAAAATAGAAGATTTAAGTAAGAGTAAGAGTCTTCTAATATAATAGTAAAAATTCCAGGATAAAATAGAAGATCATATGTCATACCGAAGACCAGGAAAGACACAATCTGAATGAGAAAAACAATCAATAGATGCTAGTACTGAATTTAAACAGATGTTGGAATTATCTGACAAGACCTAAAGCCACTGTCATAAAAAGACAGGATACAAGAGCAACACATAAAAATCGATTGCATCCATATATATAGATAAAGAACAAGGGGAAACCAAAATTTAAAACACAATAATACCACTTATAATTTTCCAAAGAAAATTAAACTTGTAGATATAAATCTAAAAATGTACAGGATTTATATGATGAAAATTATCAAATGTTCATGAAAGAAACCAAAAGGTCCTTAAATCTTTGAGAGACATACCCTATTTTTTAATCAAGAGACTCAATATGGTAAGGATGTCAATTCTCCCTAAATTGATCTATAGGTTTGATACAACTCCTATCAAAGTCTCAGAAAGTTTCTTTGTAGACATAGACAAGTTTATTCTAAAATTTATATGGAAAAGTAAAGTCCCTAGAATAGCCAAAACAATTTTGAAAAAGAAGGAACAAAGTAGAAGGAATAATCACTCTTCCCAATGTCAAGGCTAATACTATAGATGGAGTAATCACAACAGTGTTGCATTGGGGGAAGGGTAGACATATAGATCAATGGAACAGAATAGAGAATGCAGAAATAGACCCACACAAATATGGCCACTTAATTTTTGACAAAGGAACACAAGTTCAACAAATAGTTGGAGCAATTGGACATTCATTGGCAAAAAACGAATCTCCACCTAGATCTTATCCCTTCTATAAAAATTAACTCAAAATGGATTATGCACTTGAATGTAAAACTTAAGTACATTAAGAACATAGGAGAAACTTTTTGGGGTCTAGGAGCAGGCAAAGAGTTCTTAGATTTGACACCCAAAACACTATTCACAAGAGAAAAGAAATGCTAAATCGGACTTCATCTAAATTTTAAAAATTTGCTCTTTGAAAAACCCTGTTAAAAGGCTAAAAAAAACTCACAAACAGAGAAAATATTTGCAAATCATGTGTCTGACAAAGATCTTGTATCTAGAACATATAAAGAAATTTCAAAACTCAACATTATAAAACAACAATTGACTCAATTAGAAAATGAGCAAAAGAAAAGCACAGACATTTCACTGATATGTAGAAGACAAATGAACACATGAAAAGATGTTCAACATCATTAGCTAATAGAGAAATGAAAATTAAAACCACGGGAAGATAACACTACACATCTATCAGAATGGCCAAAATGAACAACAGTGACAACACCAAATACTGACAAGGTTATGGAGAAACTGGGTCACTTATACATTGTTGGTTTTAGTGTAAAGTGGTACAACCACTCTGGAAAATAAGCAGTTCCGTTCAAAACTAAAAATGAGTTTACCATACAACCCACTTGGGCATTTATCCCAGAGAAATGAAGACTTATTTTCTTGTAAGAATTTGAGTGAATGTTCTTAGCAGCTTTATTTATAATAGTCCCAAACTGGAAACTATCTAGATTTCTTCGTAGGGTGAACAGGTAAACACACTGTGGTACATTCATACCATGAAATACTACTCAGCAACAAAAAAATAATGAAACATTGATATACTCAAAAACTTGAATGAACCTCAAGAAAATTATGCTGAGTGAAAAGAATCAGTCTCAAAAAGATATATAACTGCACAATTACATGAATATAACATTTGTGAAATAACATAATTATAAACATGAAGAACAAATTAGTGGTTGCCAGAAGTTAGGGATGGGGAAGGGGAATGGTGTGGCTATAAAGAGCAACACAAGGACGTCTTGTGATGACGGTATAGTTGTTTATCTTGATTGTGGTGATGATTATGCAAGACTACACATATGACAAGATTGTGTAGAATTTTATACACACAGACACTCATGGATGCATGTATAATTGATGACATCTGAATCTGCTCTTTGGATTGTGTCAATGTCAATTTCTTGGTTTTGATATTATACCGTGGTCCTGTCGGATGTTTGCATTCAGGCAGGAGCTGAAGGAAGGAAGCATGAAATTTCCCTGCATATTTCTTTACAAACTCCTGTGCATCTGTATATATTTCAAAATATTTTTTTTTAATGTTTGTGAGTAGAACTGATGGGTGATCATGAGTTTCATTCTGTCATCTTTGAAGACAGCCACTGAATTCTCAGTTCTGACTCCTAAAGTCCTGTTATACCAAAAATATAAAATCTTAGCAGTTCTTGGTGGCCAGAGACTTAGATTAAAGAAAGTCTTTGCAAAATATCAATGTAATTGGTAACTCTTACTCACTTTCACTTCCATCTATCATCAAGACTAATTAACTGGAAAGAGAAGGGGAATTGGAATTGGTGAAGAAAGGAGGGGAGAGAAAATACAGAGGACAAGTAAAAATTCTAAGATGAACATTTTTGAAATAATGGCCAAAATCTTTCAATTTGGGTCAATATTTCCTTTTTATCTCTGTGAAGCCAAAATTTACGTGTCCATGGGGCTATTTTTTTCAATATATTTTAATTATTGCATTTATTTGTTACTTATACCAAAGTCTTTGAATTCTATATCAATATATAATAAAAGTCAAGTTCCTTAATGCAATAAATGAAAAGTCTAAGAAAAACTTAGGAATCCAGGTGAAATAGATTTTAAAGTAAAAGGTAGTAATAGTCCTACATCATACTACTATAAGCTTTTCTCTATTTCTTATTCCAAACTTTGCCTCTTGAATCTTAATATCCATGATTTCCTCCCTTCCCAATGGGAAAGGACTTAGACTAGAGGTGAAAAAGTTGCAACACATGGCTCCAGCTCTGTGATATATTAGCTGTGGGATCATCGATTTATTAGCCTCAGATTCTTCATCAGTTTCACTTTGAGAAGAAGGCAAGATGGCGCAAGAAAGCGTTTTGTAGTGCAGTAAAAGAAATGTAGGGCACTATTAGTAATAGCTTCTCAGCTTCTAGTAAATTTGCCAGTTTGAAAGTACAGAGAAGAGAAAACAACTAAAATGTTCAGATTAAGCCGAAGAACACCATTAAGGACTTCAATAAGAGATCTCCAGGATCCCAAAGGTAAATCTTTTTGCAGAGTGAAATTCTACTTGTTTCCCATAAAAGCAATATGTGGCAAAAGGATCTCATAGCCTGTAGTAATGCCTTTTCATGAAGGTTTTATGATTATTGATAAGATAAATATATGTAGAGAACATATCACTAAATATTTAGATACAATAAAATGTAAAACATAGTTTTGAAAACTTGATTAAAGAACAAAAAGGTGATCAAGAATAGGAGAATATGAAATAAATGCATTATGTTATATATTCTGAATCTGTATATTAACTGGTCCTTGTTTATAGACTTACTGTAAGTTGTACAGAAGTAATCCCTTTTTATTGTAGCTCATTGGTTTTTTTGGTTTTGAACTCTGTGTTCTGATAATTCTCCTTTGAGGAGTTTCTAACTGCTGTGGATAAGAAGCTACTGTGTTTATGAATACCTTGATCTTCTTACTGTATTAACAAAAGATAACAATCAAGTGAATTGTTCTTTCAAACCCAGAAGTAGCGAAATACTAAACCAGACTTTAATGAAAGATAAACAGTGAGCTCTGAAATATTCCACTGCAAAGAATTTGGTGAAATGAGCAATTTCAGAGCAAGGAAAGGAGATGATTTTGTGAATTAATGATTCACAAAGTAGCTACTGTGTGCTGTGGCTCCAGTGAGACAAAAGAATCATCAGTTTCACAGATGGGGCAGTGCTGCAATGTAGGTGGCTTATGGCCTGATAGGGCCAAGACCCAGCACTGGGCCAATCTTGCAGGATGGCTGACACTGTCATCATCTCAGAGAACCCAGATAGTAATTTACTAAAATAGACCATTTAGAGAAATTGAGCCAGGATAGGCCATTTCCCAGAAATGGATAGCACAGTCTTTCTCTGTGTGGCTTTGCACATGAAAAGCCTGAAAAGTTAGAGGATGATGAAGGAAGAGCCTGAAAAAGCCATAAGGTCGTAGAAATTGAAAGACATAATGGGGAAAAGATTTGAGAATCTTTGGTTTAGCAGAAGCAGCAGGGGGCATTGGAGCAATTCTAAGGCTTGCAGCATGTAGCATGTAGAATCTCTTGTTTTATTGGCAAAGGATTCTGAAAAAAAATTTAATAAAATAAAATTGGTTATTTGATATCATTTTGCTCTATAGAAAGTCATTTAAATTTGAGATGGTCAAATTATTCTGGTATCAGAATCGTAGGTATATGGTAGCCCATCCTTATATCCTGAGGTCCGGTGTTTCTTTACTGACTTCTTTCCTAACACCAGGCCTTTCCCCACAACCCTGTCATAAGCTTAAGGAAAAGAGAAGGTGCAAACTGAGTCATCTACATAAAATGTTTTCTTTCCTGGCTAATATGAGAGATTGTCGCTGGAAAGCCCTATTCAGAGATCCAAAGATTGAATGTAGATTTTTCCAGAGAGTGAAAAAATGTATTGCTGCCTATGATACTGACATATGGTCATTCCTGATCTTGTTCTACCTGTTCTCTCTGCCTGGAATGACATTGTCTTCCTCCCCTTGTTCAAATTCTCTTTGTCCTTCAATGCCAACTCAGTCATCTCTTTTCCCCTATGAAGCCATCTCCAATTCTTCCTCCTTTCTCTACTCAAGCAATTAACTGTACCTTCTGGTATTCCCTTAGTAATTTGGCAATGCTTGGATATTATTGCCTTTGTTATTGTATTTTACTTGCACATGGCTCTCTTCTGCCCTAGACTAACATATAATCTCTGGTGTGAAGATTAGAGTTAAAATTCTGACTTGGCCACTTCTAAAATGGATAATCTAAGACAAATCATTTACTAATCTTTTTGTGCCTCAGTACAGTATCTTCAAGTATAATGTAGCAATAATAATAACAACAATAATAATAATAATATACCACATATTCTTTTCGGCAGGAATGTATACTAATATAATTAAATTACTCTCAAAATGCCTGGTATGTAGTAAGTACAATAAACATTAGCTATTGCTACTTTTATTATTTCCTTTGAGGACTTCCAGATTTTCACAGTTACCAGCACATGATAGGTTCTCAATAACCTTTGCTTGTGACTGAGCAACACTGATTTTCTCCTATTACATGTAGGTACTTGATTGAGTATCTTCGGTGAGATATAACAATGGGCTTCTCTGATTGATCAGCACCACATCATGGCTTATGGCCTGAAAAATTTGAAACTCATAATTTAAGATGGGCAGTGCAGTTTTGAGGTTGGAGAGAGATTATGCCAAGAGTTCCTTTTCCATGAAAAGGGACATGAGGCTGCCACGGATCTAAAGATAGAGTAGGATCAGAGTTGGGGCATGATGTCAAATACTAAGATATTAACAAAGTTTAGAATGAGCAAATATGCTGGCACATGAATCCTGAAGGTCAAGTTGCATGTGGACCAACTGTGGACCAGAGACTGACATCCAAAAGGTGAAACAGAAAGGTGTGAGTTGAAGCATCATTAGAATATCTAGGCTGGAAAGCTCAGGTTGAGTATTGAGATAAAGAATAGGAAATCTGGGCTGAGAATCTAGGAATAGGGCCACAACAGGCTGGAACACAGGATGTGGTTTGAATCTTCAAGCTTGGCAGTACTGACTGGCCTTCTCCCCTGGCTTTAAGCAGCCTCCCTGGTGTGTGCAGATAAGGAATGGCAAATATAAGCTGCTTCCCTGGGTGAGGGAGGGTTTTTCAGATGCCAGTGCCTGCAAGGAAGATTCTTCGCACCAGGGAACTAACAACCGATATTATGGGCCCAAAGCTAACGATCAATCCCTAAGGGCAAAGACACTCTATGCTAAATTGTTTAGTCAAGAATAAAGTTCAATCATTATAGCTAAATCCATCTTTAAAGACAGGGTGCTTACATTAACTTGTTCAACTATGTCTCCATTTTCATGATTCTTTTCTTAAGGCAGCTTCTTCCAGGAGTCAATCTATAGCCATTTTATTTACTCAAGTTCTTATTCTTCATTGCCCTCATATTTTCTACACTGTTTCTTTTATGCAATTAAGTTTACCATGCTATAAAATCATACTAGTCATTGCTTAGTAGTGTAAAGATTTGACAATTTTTTTCCTTATCTACTCAACCCATATTGTAGAAACTTCCCACATCTTCTCAAGGTCTTCTTCCACAACCCGTTCTGCTTGAGTAGTGGGCCATATGAACCACCTACCTGCCCATAGTCATTTGATCCAAGAAATCAGATTCTCTTTCCTAGGGTTATATAACTGAGATTCAGAGACTCTAATTTCTTCCTGAGAATCCCTCGGACTGGGACACTATATAGGCTACTATAAACATTTCTGCCATGTGCACAGAAGTAAATAAAGCTCTTATATTAGAACTTTTGGTTATAAGATAGAAATCTAATGGATCAGGGTATTTTTATACATAGTTAAGAAGATCTCTTCTTCTTTCAGGTCTGTTTTTTTCTGTATTTGTCCTATTCTCTGTCAAGAAAGATGGCCCCAATAGCTACTATTTATGTGATTCTTCAACCTTTTTATTTCAGAAAGAGTGAGAGCCCACATATCTAAAATATATAAAGAACACTTACAACTTAATAAAAACCTGATTTAAAAAAAGGCAAAAGATTTGAACATTTCACCAAAGAAGACATATGGATTGCAAATGAACATATAAAGAGATGTTCAGTATAATTAGTTATCAGTCACTAGAAGGGCTAAAATTACAAAGACTGACCATACCAAATGTTGGAGAGAGTATGAAAGAACAGAAAAATGTGGTACTTTGAAAAGTTTAACAAAATTAAATAAGCTGTTAACAAGACTCAGGAACAAAGAAATAAAGAGAAGGAAAAGAAAATATATTGGAAATGTAAGAGGAAATAGATGTTTCTATAGACCTTAGAAGGATAAAATGAGAAATATTATGAATATTTTCCTTTTTGCAAATTTGAAAATGTCTTTTTGCAAATTAGTTCAGCAACTTGAATGAAATAGACAATTCCTAGAAAAACACAGCTTACCAAAATTGAAACAATAGACTATCTGAATAGGTATATATGTAAAAGAATAAATTAATTCATAATCAAAATTCTCACCTCAAAGAAAATATTCAACCCAGATGGTTGTAAACTATATCAAAGTTTTAAGGAAGAAATAGTACAAATTCTATAAAAGCACTTTCAGAAAATGGAAGAAACAAATGTCAAATTTTTTAACAAATCTAGAATAACCCTGGTAAGAGAACATGAAAAAGACATCATAATAATGCAATTATAGGACAGTATTGCTTTTGAATATAGACACAAAAGATCTTTACAAAATATTGGCATATGCAGTGTAGAAATATAAAGAAATGAACATGTGAGATTTATTGCAGGAAGTTAAGTTTGGTTTAACAATAAAAAAATCAAGCAATGCAATTTGTGTTCTTTATATAATAAAGGAAAAACACATATATAAGAATTTTAAAGTGAATAAAAATCAGTTAACATTATTCAGCACGCATTCATGATAAATAAAAATTCTCAGAAAATTATGAACAGAAGGGAAATTTCTCAGTCTGCAAAAGGATGTCTACTAAAAACTACAGCTAAAATTTTCCATAACTGTGAAATATTGAACACTCTCCTCCTAAGATGGGAAACAAGGCAAGAATGTTGAATCTCACCACTTTTATTCAACATTATGCTGGAAATCTCAGCTAATGTGATAAGACAAGAAAAAGAAATAAAAACCACAAAAATTGGAGAAAAAAGTAACATTTTTTTATATGCAGGTGATATAACTTTTTATTTTGAATATTCTGAAGCATCTATAACACAAATACTATAACTAGTAAGTGAATTTAACATGGTTGCATGCTTCAAGGTCAATATATAATAATTGTATCTTTTTATACGAGCACCAAACAATTGGGAATTAAAATTCAGAAAGCAGTTCCATTTATAACTACATCAAAAGCATGAAATAATTAAAAATAAATTTAATAAAGTATATATAAGCCTAGAAACTAAAAACTAAACACATTGCTCAAAGAAATTAAAGTCCTATGGAAACGGAAATGAATCGTACATGGATTGAAAAACTCAATACTGTAAAAATGTAAACCCCTTCAAGATTGGTGACTATATTCCATGTGAACTCAATCAGAATTCTAAGACTTTTATAAAGAAATTGACAAACAGATTCTAAAATTAATTTAGAAAAACAAAGGATCTAGAAAAATAAAAACATGGTTGAAGAAGAAAAAAAAAGATGGAAGAACTGACATTACCTAATCTCAAAACATTGTATAAAACTATACTAATCAACACAGTAAGATATTGGCTTAAAGACTGATAGATATATCAATTCAACAGAGTAGAGAGCCCCAAAGTTGACTCACACATCTATGATAAATAGTTATTTGACAAAAGTGCCAGAGGACTTAATGGAGAAAGAAAAGTGTTCTAAAAAATCATGCTAGACCAACTGTATATCCATATGGGAAAAAAATGAGCCTTTGCTTCTTCCTTGTACCACCCACAAAAGTTACTTATTTACATTGATTTTATACATTGCAGATGGGAAAGTAAAATGGCATGGCTCCTTTGGAAAATATTTGGCATTTTCTCATCAAGTTAAAACATAAGAACTAAAACTATAAATCTCCTGAAAGAAAATGTTGAAGAATACATTTTCAATCTTGGGGTAGGCAAAGATTTCTTAAAGAAGACACAAAACATACTAACTAAAAAGAGTGATTGATAAATTTGATTCATCAAGTTTAAAAATACCTGTTCATCTTAAGCCATTATTACAAAAACAAAAAGACAGGCCACAACCTGAGAGAGAATTTTCACAATAAATATTTCTGACAAAGGACTAATATCCAGAAGATATAAAGCACTTCTACCTACAAAGAAAAAAGAAAAAAACAACTCCCTATAAAAATGGGCGAAAAACTTCTAGAGACCTTTAATAATCGAAGATATATAAATGACCAGTAAGCACATGATATCACTAGTCATTAGTGAAATGAGAAAATAAACCCACAATGAGATATCACTACTCACGTACTGGAACGGCTAAAATTGAAAAGACTGATAACAGCAATATAGGCAAGGGTGTGGTGAGACAGTCTCATACGTGGCCAGTGTGTGTGTAAAATCGTACAGCCATTTTGGAAAACCATTTTGGGAATTTCTCATATAATTAAAGATTCATCTACTCTGTAATACAGCAATTCCTCTCCTAGGTATTCACCCAAGAATACTGAAAATATATATCCACAAAAAGACTTGTATAAAAATGTTCATAGCAGCTTTATTTACAAAAATAAAAAACTGAAAATAACCCAAATGTCCATTAATAGTTGAATGGCTAAACAAATTGTGGAGTAGTCATACAAATGGATACTACTTAACAATAAAAACAAAATTAGCTATTTGATACATGCAATAACATGGATGAATTTCAAAAATATTAAACAGAAGAAGCCATACACGAAACACCACTATTATTTTATTCTATTTATGCAAGTTCAACAGCAGGAAAAATTAATTTATAGTCATAGAAATCAGAAAGTGGTTGTCTGGAGGGTGGGGCTAACTGGAAAGAGGCACAAGGACATTTCCTGGGGTGATAAAAATGTTCTATGTCTTAATTTAACTGTGGTTATATACGTATGTGCAATTTTCAAAACACATATGTGTGTTTTATTGTTTGAAAGTATCCATAAATTAAAAGCAAACAAAAAGGAAATGAGAGATATGTTTAAAAAGTAGGATTAGGGGGCTGGTGCAGTGGTGTAGTGGTTAAGTTCACGTGCTTTGCTTCAGGCAGCCCGGGGTTTGTGTATTCAGATTCTGGGCACGGACCTACGCACTGCTTGTCAAGCCATGCTGTGGCAGGCATCCCACATATAAAGTAGAGGAAGATAGGCACAGATATTAGCCCAGGGCCAATCTTCCTCAGCAAAAACAGGAGGAATGGCAATAGATATTAGCTCAGGGCTAATCTTCCTCACTAAAAAAAAAAGAAAAGGAGGATTAGGAGGAGAAAACCATCAACAGAGCCTCAGCTAAAGACTATCATCATTATTATTATTATTATTATTATTTTTTTTTTTTGCTGAGGGAGATTGGCCCTGAGCTAACATCTTTGCCAATCTTCCTTTATTTTGTATGTGGGTCACCATGACAGCATGGCCTTTGACCAGTGGTATAGGTCCACGCCCAGGAACCAAACTCAGGCCACCGAAGCAGAGCATGCCCAACTTAACCAGTAGGCCATGGGGCTGGCCCCTGAAGACAATTATTTTTCAGCTCACTTGCAGTTCAAACTTTCAGGCAGCTTGGAAAATTTGGCCTAAATTACAGGTTGCTACACTTGAATACAATTTCTCTTCCTCTGCTTTTTTGGCTGTGTGACCTTGGGTCAATATCTTAGCCTTTCTTGACCTTAACCTGTAAAATGAAGAAATTGGATTAAATGCTTTCTAAGTTTCCTTCAAA
This sequence comes from Diceros bicornis minor, assembly GCF_020826845.1. Taxonomy (NCBI): domain Eukaryota; kingdom Metazoa; phylum Chordata; class Mammalia; order Perissodactyla; family Rhinocerotidae; genus Diceros; species Diceros bicornis. The sequence continues at coordinate 26,511,274 of NC_080741.1, forward strand.
TGTAATGAAATGCATTTTAGGCATATGTTTAAAGTTCAGTCTCTTTCAGTAATATGGCACTCAGCCAGGTTTTCAAATATCTTACTCCTGGCACATCACTTGTCATCCAGACATTTGTTATTTTAGCCCAGAACTGGCTTTGCCCTATATAAAAAACAGAACCAACAACATGTCCCCAGGTGCAGAGTTGAGCACTTCCTACCTTGTGCCTAGAGATTCTTTCCTGAGGGGGGATTTGATCATAGGAAAAAGAACATGACTACGCAGCATGCTTTGATTTTTAAACAAAAAACTGGAGGTAGCTGATTAGAGTTCCAATCCTAGTTCTGTGACTTTGAACAAGCCACTTAAAAACAATCCAGTGGGCCTTATTTTTATTATCTTCAACATAAAGAGTTTTTCTTGGAGGATATCCAAAATTCATTACAGCAATAACAAGTCCTCTCTCACCTATAGTCTCTGCATGTTAGTCTCTAACTCTATAGGATTATTTTTTCTAAATGTCAAACTAATTTTACTACTCCTCAGGTTAAATCTTTGACTGATTTCCCATCATACCAATGTACCATGCAGAGCTTTGCACCTGCACATATTACCTTTGTTATCTCCAATTACCTATCCACCTGCAGTCTTTTGAACCACTGAGCATTAGGTGTTCTTCAAATGCACCAGAAAGTCGACTGTCTCTCTAACTTTGCTCATCTGTTCATTCCGCCTGAGAAACCCTTCCACAACTTATTGAATTAGCTAATTTCTATCTTAAAACTTCAGCTCAGTTTCCCTGTCTTTGAAGAATGATTTGACCGCTTACTTCTCATCTACCTAGCTGCCCACTCCCCAATCCAGCCCATATCCCAAATACACACAGACTCTCCAAGCAAAGCAAGGAGGCAACAGTCAACCTAGGTAGGGTTAGAGGAAGTGTGCTACTTAGGGATTGCCAGACTTTCAGAAGTAATAGAATTTAGGGAGTGGCTGACTTTCCCATGCCTGGATTTTGAAAGGAGGCTGCCACTGATAGGGTGGAATTAACACTGGTTCTGTGGTTATTTATTTGCAGTTTGAAACTAGGGCCAAAAAATAGATATTCTTAATTCCCACCTTAATCATAATACTTAATATTTTGTATAGTAACCATTGATGTTTTTTGTCTCTCTCCTCACTAGACAAATTCCTTGGTGGTAAGAATGCTGTTAAGTTCATCTTTGTATCTAATAGATGCTCAAAAATGAATGAATAAGTATTTGAAAATATTTTATAATAAAAATAAAAATGAAAAAAGTATAGAGTGTATCCATATTTACTAATGGAAACACACAAGTCTAGCCCTGATATGATGGTCCTAACTCAATGTATGAAAGGATATAAAGAGATTCTCTAAAGAATTAGCACCAGTTATAAAATTATGATATTGGCAATTTGGCAGACTTTTTTCCCTAATGCCTCCCTCACACATTTTTAAACTTATTTCTGAATTACACCAATCCATATTGGTTGTTTATCTATTATCTATTAATCTCTGTGTATTATTCCCATGGAGCACATGACCGGTAGAGAAACAGGGAGGAGATCCATAACTAGAGGACAGGCAGCCTAAGGATGAAAGAATTGTTATATTTTTTATCTCTATGTTTAAGATTTAGGAAGAGAAATAAACCAAAAGAAAGGGAGTGTAAGTTACTTTGTCATTAGATAGTTTTCACATGTGCATACGTGAAAATGAAGGCATTCTATTCTTATTGGTGTCAGGGGCTGCTAGGTGACGTATCTTATATGCACAATCTCACATTTGCTAAAAACACCTTGATTTTGTGATCCCTGTGGAAGGTGATTTATCTGCTATCTCCCACGTGTAGAGTTCTAAGAGTCGAGATTTATCTAGCAAAAAATACAGCTTAGAAATACATCAACCCATCAGCATAGAATTATTTAGACACAGAATGAGCTCTATGGCGTTTAAGAAATGAGAGAGACCATCTTTTATTTAGAATAATGAGACTGAAGGAGTGGAGAAGTTTGCAATCAGCTTTACACCAGACTTTTTTGTTCTGATCATTTTTCTAAAAGGAATCATGATTTTCTCTATCACTTTTTCTCTGCTTACCTAAACGGTAAATTTAGACAAGAATTTTGTATGTCTATGAAAATGCTAATAGGTGATCAGCCATATTACGTGGCCAAATGGATTTCTCAGTGATGTTGGAAGACATGTTATACCCAAAGATATGAGAAAATAGTCCCTCAAGCATCATTGCTTTTATTTGAAAGAACTTTTGAAAGTACTTTGAGTAGATGTAATTGTCCCGCTTTCTCTCAGGATTTGTGAGCCCACAAAATGGTACCAGTAGGCACTGGATGGTGTTCAGAGAGACCTTGATTTTGGGCGTTATTTTCTGTGTTAACACAGTAAGGTCCAGTGGACACAATCCTTGCTTTACAATTCAATGTAGAATTGAACCTGAGTCTGGCTCTGCTATGGAAAACATTTGTATAGCTGGTATTCAGACTCCAAAAGTGGGTCCAAATTTCTTTATGTCTTTAGGCATTCTGGGGTAGTAATGGTGGGCTACAAAGTGTCTTATTTGCAATGAGAACTCCACTGGATTTGCCCATTTGAAGTTTTAGGGAAGGTTCTGAGTCAGAATTATCATATTAGGACTCAGGAATATTCACGAGAAGGTAACTAACACCTGAACTACTATTCTTGAGAAGGGCATCTTGTCCAAGTCATATTGCTCTCAACAGGGCCAGCATCATGGACACGCAAACTGTGTAGTCACAAGGGCTCTGCATTTAATGTAATGCCCTGCTGTCTGCTATCTTGAATTTCTTAATTTTTTTTAACAAGGGACTCTACATTTTTATCTAGCTTTGGGTTCTACAAATTAAATAATCAGTCCTGCCTCTCAAGCCAAGAAAAATCCAATAGCAGTTTGTCTTGTTCCAGGACAACAAAGAGGCGTGGGAAAGAAGCATTTCAGTGTTATGCCAAATAGAGTTACTAATCTGACACCATGAGAAGTTGGTTTAATTCAAACAACACGGGGAACTCAACAAAACCTTACAAGGAAATGATGATCCCCTGGAGTTTATAGCAATGCTGATAGTGAAAAGCGAGCTCACTCGGGGCTGGCACCAAGAGACCACAAGCTTGAAAGCAGGCCTGGAGCTGAGGTCTACAGACTCTCTGGGCCAGAGAGACTCTTGCTTTAGACAATGCATGGAATCAACTTGAGCTACTCAGGACACATGTGGAAAAAAGAGGCTGTCATGATCACCCTCCCAGATGCACCCATTCTAATACAGATGGAGGCTACTGCAAGGGAAGGAGAAAGGGGAAACCTGCTGAAAGCAGAAGTTAGAAGTTCTGAGTAAAGCTGGAATCTTAAAGAACAGGAAATAAAATCCAGATGGAGAGCGTCTTCTGCCTTTGTTTGAAAGAACTTTTGAAAGTATTTTGAATAGATCTAATTGTCCCACTTTCTCTCAAGATTTGTGAGCCCACAAAATGGTGTCAAAGTATTAGATGGCGTTCAGAGACACCTTGATTTTAGGCATTGTTTTTTGTGTCGACACAGTAAGGTCCAGCAGACACAATCCTTGCTTTACAATTCAATATAGAATTGAATCTGAGTGTTGCTCTACTATGGGAAACATATGATCTTAGAAACAAGTATCCTGGTTACAATTTCTGTGATGTTAAAACTTTTGTAAAAAATAGAGCTGCTTAGGGCTTGAGGAAGTCAAGGAGAGTCCCTTAAAGAAATATCTGCAGCTCAACTTTGCATTTCTATTATATTTTGTGAAAACTGGGAGGAAAAATCTATTCTGAACTTTTTCCTTAGTGAAAATATGAGTTCTGTGAGTACATACAGGTTTACAAAAAAAAGTCTTCATGATAAAAAGCTGCAAAATTGGAAATTTATGTAGCCTATTACAAATAGGTGGATTTAGGATAGGTCTTTCACTATGGGATAGGCAGATTTTTTAAATATGTCTATAAAGCTGGCTTGGACTCTGTTATAGAAACAGATGGTCTTATAGACAGTTTGGATTGGAGTGAAGAGAAATATTGCTCGCCGTGACAGGGCTCAGCATTCAAATGAGAGCTGCACCTCAGTCTGAAAGAAAGGTTGAAATTCGGCCATGAAAAAGCAGGTGGGGGCCCAACAACTGCCTATTGCCACATTTTGATTGTAAACTACCTGAGGGTAGGACCAGCTTCTATCATGGTGCTGTTGATAATAAACACGCATGGTTCATGGAGGTGAGCAGAGCTGTGATCATGAGCAGCAGCATCAGAGAACAAACAGAGGTCTACTTAAACCAGTCATGGAAGTTATTTCGCTTGTGTGATAGGGCCAGACTCTAATTTTTAAAAGTCTAATTAATGGTCAGAAACCTTCCATGAATTATTCAGTGTGATGCTGGTGTTAAGTTACTGAAACACTTTTCTTTGGTTGGGTAACGTGATAGCTGATGAAGAATTTCTACCACAGAAATTCTGCTCTGCCATCATAATTCAGAAGAGAAATAGATGACAGCAATTAGCATATGTTCTTCTACTAACCGCTTCAGAAATAAAAGATCTTGTAGTACAAATGCTCATTTGTGAGGGATGGCTCCAGAATTCTGGGTGATGCCGCTATATATCTTTTGGCTCCAAATGTATCTATTGACTTCAGACATTCAGAAGGCTGAGAAACTCCTCAGCCTGCTCAGCATGGTAAAGCAAAAACAACATGGAGCTTTGGTAAAATAAACTTGGGTTTGAATTATAGTCTCATCAATCACTAGCCATGTTATATAAGCAATAATTAATTTTTTCTGTCATGTTAATGGACATTATATTATTTTTAGTAGGCCAGATTATGTTGCTGTAACAAACAATTCCTAAACTTCAATGGCTGTACACAAAAATATTTACTTCTTGGGGGCCGGCCCGGTGGCGCAAGCGGTTAAGTGCGCGCGCTCCGCTGCGGCGGCCCGGGGTTCGCTGGTTCGGATCCCGGGCGCGCACCGACGCACTGCTTGGCAAGCCATGCTGTGGCGGCGTCCCATATAAAGTGGAGGAAGATGGGCACAGATGTTAGCCCAGGGCCGTCTTCCTCAGCAAAAAAAAAAAAAAAGAGGAGGATTGGCGGATGTTAGCTCAGGGCTGATCTCCTCACGAAAAAAAAAAAAAAAAAAAAAAAAAATAATCCAAAAATATTTACTTCTTGCTTATGATATCTGTTCAACCTGATGGGGCTCTGCATGCTATAGTCACTTGAGGACCCAGGCTTATGGAGCTCCCATCAGGAGAAGTGCTTCCATGGAACCACGGAAAAAGAAAAAGATCGTGCATATTGTGCACTCAATCTCACAGCTTCTATCCAGAAATGACGCGTGTCATGGTCAGTCACATTTCATTGGCCAGACAAGTCACATTGCCGTGACAAACTTCAAAGGAGGTGAGAGAATACAATCCCACCATGTGCCCAAAGGAGAAGAGAACTGGGATATTTTTGAACACCACCAATGACTCTTAGAGAAAATTAATGTCTACTCCATAGAGTTGTTGTCTAATTGTGTATGTAAAGCATCTTAATAGTAGTAGAGGCTCAGTGGAAGGTAGTTATTATCAAAAGTAGGTTTGATTAAATGAAATATTTATAACCATGACTTACTGATAAGTGTGGCAGATTAAACATTCACGCTTAACTGCAAACTTTCCCCAAATTTAACTAAAATTATAATTATAGGTTAATTATAATTAAAACTCACTAAAATTATAATAACTAAAATTTTTAAAAAGTTATAAACCCACAATGATAAAGAAAATACAAGAGTAAATGAAAAAATACCAAGAATTTTTTAAAGATGCCTTAAGGCATACATAAAAGAGAACAATGAATCAAAGTTAGGAAGTGAGTATAGATGTCAGGTCTGCCCTGAGATTTTAGGAACCTAAAGTTTTGGAAATTCTTCATCATGAGGCAATTGGAAAAGTAGGTTTGGGGAATGTGCTGAGCTGGGAGCTGGAATCTGAGATTCACACATTTAGCTGGAGCTTTTGAAGGGCTGAGAGCTTCTATGAAATATGTGTTCAAAAAAAATTGTCTGCCAGGAAAGTCCACAAGGAAATCTATTAATCTCTACCACAGTTCTGAATGGAAAACAACTAGTAATAAAAATATTCTCCTATAGAATGTTTAACTATAATTTTTTCCCAAGCTGGTGTGGCTTTTAATTTATACCATCTGAACAGTCTGGGAAATTCAGAGCAGACTAAGTTAAAGTGCTTCTATGTTGGTGGCTCCCCCTCGTGCCCACTGGGAACAAATATTGTCTGGAGGAAAACTTCTGGTTGCTAAGATTCCCATGAATTAAATTCAGCCAAAACAATGAATTCACTATAAAAAATTAACACACACACAGAGAAAAGTCACTGGGAACAATAATAAAATTGTAATATTGCTGGGAACTATTCCTGGGTCCTTTTATTCTTTATTAATTAATTTATAGCCATAAATTAATGATCTCCAGTACTACCCTAGTTCTCTGGTAGTTGATCAAAGATACAGACATGAGAATAGCTGAGCCTCAACCTCATATAGTTTCCAATCAAAATGGGGAAACAGACTGGAAGACAACTATAATATAATAGAAAGTTTATAGTAGAGTTATCCAGGAGGTATTACAAAGACACAACAACAGAAATGCCTAATTTGCTTAGAAGGAACCAAATTTTATTATATATTAAATATAATAAAACATAGTTATAGCATATTAAAATCACTTGATGGTAATTATTTGTGGAGTAACTCAGAGTTGAATTTTGTAATGTGACTTTACAGTCAAGGGTGAATATGATGGGTGTGGCGCAATGAGGGACATTAGAGACTGAGGGTGTCTTTGCTAAGACAGAGGAGAGAAGGAGCAGAGCGTTGGAACATTGTTAAGTGAGAAAAGTAAACAGTTTACATACATAATAATTAATAAAATATTATATAAAATAAATATATATGTGATAAAATATATTAATATTTTATATATTGATATATTTTTGATATATTGATATAATATAGCATATATAATTAAATATATGATATAAAATAATAATATATTATAATGTATATAATAATCCCATTTTTTTAAACCATAAAGGAAGTGCATTAATCTATTATTACAGATTTGTATCTTTATAAGAAAGAGGTTCTGTACAAAAAGGCTTGGTGGCTTGAGGTAGATACTTTTACTCCTGACTCATAATTTTTAAAATGTGATTATTCTAAGGGTAATTTTTACTTTTTTTAATTTTTGGTTTATTCATGTTCAAAATTTGTATAAAAAGCACGTGAACTCTTCTACATAGAATAAATTAGGGGTCCAGGTCAGAGTTAGCCTTGAGTTCAAAGACCAGGTTCTGGACTTATTCCTTTGGAAAATGGCAACTCATTGAGTCATTGAATATTTCAAGGAGGGATTCTTTATGATTTGATTTATTTCCTAGAAAAAAAGCTTTACACCCAACAAATATGTCTGACACCAAAGATGATTGTTCTCTTTATTTCCCACTGAACTTGGATTTTAGCTTAGATTAGAGCTTAGATTTGGCATCTATCTGTATCTATATCTATATCTATCTCTATCTCTATATCTATCTATATAACTGAGTGAGGTCACAGTCTTCAGAATTGTTTTCTCACATATGTGTATTACTAACACAGCTCACAAGTCACTTTTTTTTTTTTTTTGTGAGGAAGATCAGCCCTGAGCTAACATCTATTGCTAATCCTCCTCCTTTTTTCCACCCCCCCAAAGCCCCAGTAGAAAGTTGTAAGTCATAGTTGCACATCCTTCTAGTTGCTGTATGTGGGATGCGGCCTCAGCGTGGCCGGAGAAGCGGTGCGTCGGTGCCCGCCCAGGATCTGAACCCGGGCCGCCAGTAGCAATGCGCACGCACTTAACCGCTAAGCCACGGGGCCGGCCCCTACCAGCAAGTCGCTTTTTTACAGTCCATCAAGTCTTTTTCAGGACTTCTCATCTTTAAACATTGCTTGTACTTTGGGCAAAGCCAGTGCAGCAAAAGTAAAGTAAAATACCCTAATGGACAGTGCCTGGTGTGATTTTTGTTTTCTTTCTTTAAGTTGATATATCCTGTTCCAGTATTTGCATGTTTTTCCTTTTCCATTTTTAATGGCAGCCCTATACTGGACTCATAGCTTTAAGGATTTTTCATTCATTTCATTCACAGACCCCTTAAATCTCGTTTTAGTCATTATCTTATATGACTCAATATACTACGTGGTCTCATTTCTGTCTCCTGCTCTTAGATTCATTGTTTTCCTGAGGTTTATGTTCTCCTTGGGCATATTCTCTCATCTGTGGATAAATAGTTGCTGAAACTGCTAATTTTGATATTTTGCATTTTCTATTCTTTTTAAGTTATTTACTTTTACAAGGAGGAAGAGATATTTTAAAAGTGACCATTGGAAACATACGCATTGCCCTACCCAAGACTCTGCTTCATAAACCCTCTCCATCTTCTGATATCGGCCTACTCTTCTCTCCTTTGTGCGTCTTAACGCTGTGAGGCTTTATGGACACTTATCTGATCTTTGCTTTAATGTGACAAAAACTACTACAGGTCCCTTGTGGCTTTGGATCGAGATTTCACTGTGACTGTGTAAGTTTGTGAAGTGCTAAGTTAAGAGGGAGAAGACTTCTAAGCCTTACTTCTCACAGAAAATCCTCGAATCACTGCTCACTCTTTTAGCTTTACTTTCTAAGTGTATGTAGAAACTAATTATCTCATATAAAGTAATGCAAGTGAAAATTAGTGTTTTTTTTTTTTTTTTGAGAAGACAAAGGTAGATAAAGGGAGAAATCATAGGGAGGAAAAAAAGAGAAACACTTGTTAAATACAATGTGTCTTTATTTTTTGCTTCACCTTGATGAATAACTAATTTAGTTGACTTTTATTTTTTAACTATCTTTTTAGACCACTCCTGAATTTTAAAATTAAGCTGGATTGTGCAAACAAAAGGTTCCAATCATGGCTCAGGAGCCAATTAGCTGTTAATCTTAAAAAGTGACTTGGACTTGCTGGACTTCAGTTTCCTCATCTCTAAACTGAGGATTTCTATTATTGGGAATCTTGGCCACTCCACGGAGGTGCTTGGGGGCCCATCTGTGGTGAGATCCACCAGAGTGGCTGTGTGTTTAGCTGCTCTTATCTGTTGTGCTTCTACTTAGGAATTATTTTCGAGGAAAGTTTCTACCACTAAAAATGTTGAAAGCCAAACCTCCAGTGATCTCTAAATTTTTTCCCTTCTCCAACATCCTATGAGTCTATGAAAGCTACCATCTCAGTAGTTCTTGTAAACAGAGCTTTTGGTGCCATGTCACTGATTTTCAAATCCGTTTAGATATCAAAATCATGTTTGAAATTGTTTGTTTTTGATAGAGATTCCTGCCTTTCCTTTTGATTTACTAAGTCAAAATTGTAGAGGAGGAGCAATAATTTTCCTTCTGTTGAAATAAAATTCTACGCTCATTGGCAAACCAAAACTTAGATAACTTTAGTGTCCCTGTAAATTCTCTGCTTGACCAGAAACACAGTACATCCAGTTAGCCAATCCTGAAACGCCAAGCCAGCTCTGGGCTCTATAGTTATTTTCTTGTTCCTTCTCACCCCAAGCAAGGTTGACTGTGTGGCCCCAGCCAATCAGATATTTCTATTTGTCTCTTCCTTGTTCTTTATTCTTTATCCTATAAAACCTTCCTGTCTCCTGCCCCATTTTGCAGTTCTCCAAAAGGAGACTGTCCACTTCATGAACTGTTACATAAAGTTTGTTTGTATCACCTAAATTATCTTCTTTAATCGTTTTTAACACTTCTACTTTTCATTGTTCTTGGCTGAGACCCCTCTGTAAATTTTAATTTCTGACGTATATATGGGAGCCCCACAAAGACAGGAGACTCAAAAGGCAGCCAGATGATTGAGGCCTGTATACCATCCTGAACTAAGGAAAGGGATAGAGGTCTGGGGCTTCAAAAGAAGGGAAGACAAATCTTTTTATGGTGAGAAGAACAAATGTTTGGTAATCAAAGTTCGCCCTGCCATGCAAATTAGTCTCCCAGATGAAAAAGTTATGTCTGGTAATATCTCTCTTTCTGGTACAGGCCCTCTTTCTAATGTAAATTTCCATTACAAAAGGGTAACTTTTACTTTGTTTTCAGAGCTCCTCCTGTGTCTGTAGTTTCTCTAAATAATCTTTATGCCAAAGAGGCATGTTTTGGGGTGGGGTATTCTGCTACCCTTCAGAATCTCTATGGCAAAAGCTGGGCAGTTACATTTTTTAAATCTCTCCCCAGGATCATCTGCATGTGCAGGCAACATTGAAACCACTGCCTAAGCCCCAAAATGTGGGGCTGAACTCAGGAAGTCAGATGGGCCATACCTGTAACTTGATATAACAGCCAACAATTTCTATGTGTTTTATAAACATTAACAAGTCAACCTGTAGACTCTGATTTAGTGGGTCTGGCAGAGGCCCCAGGGAAGTTTGAGAAAAGATGCATTAGCATATAATTTTTTTTAAAACTCTTCTCTCTATAAAGGGCTGTACATGTAAATAACTTGTTGTTTCTTTGCTTTTGCCTTTCACACATACGGAGTCATGTTGGTAAGCTAGCTAACTAGTAAATGTAATTCTTGGGTGATCCAAAATTTAAACTGATATAAGACAGATTAACAGGAGAAAAACATATAACTTTATATGTTTTATGAGCTACAAGAACCCTCATAAGGAAGGAAGACCCAAAGAAATAATACATGTAATCTACATGCTTTTATAGTAAGTTGTGCAGGGGAGGAAGACAATTCTGCTACCCTCTAGGTCCTCTGGCTGGCCTAAGAATTAAATTGACATGAGACAGAATAACAGGAGAAAAATCAGAGAAGGCTTTATAACATGTATACATGCGAGAAACCTAGCAAAACTGAGTAACTCACAGAATAGCCAAACCTGCCACCTTAAATACCATTTTCAGCTAAAGACAAAGGAGGGTGATGGGGGTAGTGGTTTGGGGCATCAAAGGGGAGGAAGACAATTTACATGGAGGTGGAAATGTAAATGCTTCTTAAACAAGGGTTCCCTGGGCCAGATGTAGACAATATTATCTTCTGGTATTAGCTCCTTCCTGGAACAGGCCTTCTGTCTTAAATTCTTTTAGGCAGTTAGCAGGGAGGTCAAAGTTTCTTTCAGAGTCTTTTGTTCTTAAAAATAATCAAACCAAAGAGACATATTTTGAGGTGGCCAATTCTGATCCCCCACAGTTGAAAAAACAGAGGCAATTGTGGAAAAAGTAACTAAACTCTGTGGGGAGGTTAAAGGAAAATAAAAAGTATTTAAGTAAGGTTTTTTTAAATAGAATTCTCTACGTCTCAACTTTAATCTTTGATGATAAGAAAGTCACTTTCCTTCTGGTATGGGGAGGACACCTTTCACAGGAGAATTTCTTCTCCTGCTTTTAAGAGAAAGAAAGATCAGAGTGTTTTCTTGCATTTGCTGTTTTTCAAGTGCTTTTAACTCAAAATAATGCCAAAGTGGTATATTCTGCCACCTTTCACTACATACCAGTGTTATAATTGTTTTTTAATGTATTATTTTACCGTTATAACAATCCTGAGAGTTAAGTAACTAGCATACCCATTTTACAGATAAGGAAATGAAAGCACAGAGTATAAAGGGCATTTATGGAAGGTTGCAAAGCTGGTAAATGTCAGAGCTGGGATTCAAATCCAAACTCTGACTTACAATATACTGACTCTAGTGTATTTTGCATTTCTTCAAAGTTATCTGAAAAGCACTCAACTCTGATGCCATCAGCTGGCAAAGTACTCCCTCCAAATGGGAATAGAGGGGGTGAAGTAAGATTAGTAGCAATTGATTCACAAGGCTGTGCTATATAATGCTTTTACACAGACTCCTGGAGAGAAGCTATCTTGGGTGGAGACAGAATTGGGGTTAGAAATAGTAAGGGATGAAAGATTTGCTGCAACTCCCTCCCTACTTACCACTTCCACTAAAGCTTGGAAACATGCTATGGTTGAAGAAGGTTTTGGCAGTGAGAAAGCCGACTTTGGTCCAGGATTTTGCTTAGGGATAGAATTTAGAGAAGTTTTTAATATTCATAGTATCATAATAAATGGGAAATTTAAAAACTTCATCTAATTTTATAATTTGCTGGAACCATCTGGACTTGGGATCAGATAATAGTGTGAAGATTTACAAAAACACTTTATACAAACCTTTGCCCTACAAAATCTAAACAGAAAATATTATTTATTAATAAATCTATGGGTATATGGGAACCAATTATCTAGGCTTCTTTCATCGATCTTATTTTTGCATCCTGATATATTATACAATTAAATGTTCTTTGAGAGCAATTCCATAGTTGGAAAATGTGCTTTTTCTGGACTCTCTGTAACTTCTTGCCATATATCAAGTCAAATGTCTTTAAAACATTTTAAGAAAAAATAAATAAATAAAGGTTGTACCTTGCTTCTAATTGGCACAATTGTGTCTATCAAGCCTTGAGATCAGAGAAGGAGCTTACCTTCAATCTGATACCTAGGAAAGCCCACCCACCAAATTTTAGTGACTTTATTGATTTCTAGCTCTAGATTTGAGAAGAGTGCCTTTAAATGTGTCTCCCTTTCCTTTGGATAGAGTCAGTTTTAAAGATTTTCTCACTTCAGTAGACATGATCGGGCTAGGTATCCGTAATCTTGGTGCTCTGAAAGAATGTCTGATTGGCTTTCTCTATAAATTAACTGTTAAGAATGTCCGTACGGTGTTATGTCATGCCTTCTACTCTGCACTTCGTCCCACGTTTTCAGTCACACTCTTTCCTTGACTTATCCCTTGCAATGGTCTTTGAGTTGGTAAGAATGTACAATTTCTATCAAACAAATACTAAATGTCCAACAAGCTTTCTAATGCTTGAGCAGAGAATACATTATGGTATTGCAGCCCCCAATCTGTTCGAGGGGATGGGCTTTGGGGCTCTTTTCAGAGTCAATTTGGGCAGGATTTATGATTCAGCTATTTTGACTCAAATCAGGCTGAAAATTCCTGGCACTCACACAACTTTAACTAGATTAAAATTGGCCTAAATATATCATCAGGCTGTTCTTTTGGCACAATGCATTAGCAAAGCGGGAAAGGAAATAAAAGTACCTGGGATTTCTCTCTAGCTGGTTGAGTGGTGGGGTGTGTAGTATATGTCTGTGTTTCCATGTGTATGTGTTTCTTTCCCAAGTAGTCTATACAGATCTGATTGATTTGCTCTTTAAGTGTCATGAAACTGTTCTTTACGATACTGTTTATTTTGAATTATGTAATTCAATGAATGTAAACTGATGCATAAAATGATTTACTTATATGAAAGATAATTATGTGACTAAAGATCCTGATTAATTGTATTATTCAATTCACGTCACTACTGAATCTAAAATGTGGAACCATTTTACTCCATTTAAATGGGGGGAAAACTAGCATCATTTTTCGAAAATGAGAGTTGAAGACAGGGCCTTTGTTGCTATGATTATGTTTGTGATTTTAATTGCCGAGATATTCATGTTTGAAAAGTATCTGCTGTCAAAGCAGAGAAGCAGTAAATGTTCATAATGCTTTTTGTACAATGGAAATTACATTGACAATCCATTTTGAGAATAGCCATAATGGTTCCATTTAGTGTGTGTTCTGTGAAGGACCATCAGGGTCAATATAATGCCTATGAACACGTCTGATATAACAGATACTTCTATTATACCATTTCCATTGATGTTATGGAAAGGAAAATGGAGACCTGAACTCTGAAATAATGGAGAAGAAAAGGAGCCTTTTATTTTTCTACTATTATCACATCTGAGAGGCACTCCCTTGTGAAGCCATGGAGCAGAAACTTTCATTTGAATTTTTTAATGCTGTTTTTCTTTAGAGAATTGGAAAGAAAAAACAATTGATTAAAAAATACATGCAAAAACTCTGGGAAATGTTCAGTTGTAAAGACAGATTAGTGACCTACTTCTCTACTGTTTCTTAAATGAAGTCCTGCTTGGAGACTAGAGGAAGGATTAAATGAGCTTTCTGACCCATTTTGATTCCAAATGATATGATACACAAACAAAAATTTTTAAAAACCTAGTCAATTCCACTTAGTTTACTCAATTCCAAAATATCTAAAGTATTTTTCCTGTTTTGTCCTACTCCTACTGAGAATGCTCAAAGAGAAAGATTTCAGAACGGAGGTCAAGAGAGGCAGCAAAAATTTCTATACTTCTGCTCTTTTCTTTCAAGTTAGATGGAGTAAGCCCTAAAAATACGCTGGCATGAGTGTACCTATGGTGTTATGCTGCAGCTGGCTCACACTGGTTCAAGACTGTCAATTGTTAATTTTCAGGAATTTTGCAAATCAGTTGTTCAACAAAAGCGTGGTTTGAAGATACACTATATAGACATAGAATTAAACTACATTAAAAAAATAATAAATATTCAAACTCTTCATTTTCTTATTATTTTACTACATTTTACTATTATCCATACTCTTAATATCATTTACGTCTACTGTACCTGTACGATGGAAATACTATATAATGGTGCGCAACTGTACATTTCTTCCCAACGCTGTATTTCATGACTGCCTGGTAGCTTGAAATTGGCTGTGGTGCGAGTATTTGAAAACGGTATGGTGTTACCATGCAAAGGGCTCAATCGGCTCACCACAAGATGAAACCAATTAGTTGAGAGGCAAGACGGTGGTAGAGAAAGGACTTTATTAAACAATGAGCTAGCTGATTGGAAGATAGCAGACTAGCATCCAAAAAACCCATCCTAAGAGGGTACAGAATCTTGAAACAGTTATATAGGGCCAGCGGGTTATAGATGAGGGGGTCAGGAATGTTGACCATCTGGTGTTGCAGACTAGGAGTCACCACACCAGGACTCTCAGCTATCATCAATGATGGATACCAGTACAGAATTTCTGTCCAAAGGTCATCACATTCCTAAGGAATTCAAAAGAAAAAGTTATCTCCTTTATGCAGCTGGGAAATATATAGTAGGCAGGTGTCAGAAAACCTACAGAGCATGCGTGTTTCCCAGAGGATGATTATCAATTCATTTAGACTATGTGCAGGCTCAAGTGTTCCCTAGGGGGGAAGAGAAGCAAAGGTTATAGAGAGTTACAAGATGGCTTCCCTTAGGCCAAGTCTGGTTTGGCCTATAACAGTAGTATTTATACCACAGACATCAGATATTGGCAAATCAGCACCTGGTTTATTGTTTTGTTCATGGTCTAGACTTAAGAAAGTGGTGGAGAATGTTAATAATTCAGATTTAACTTAAAAGTGTATAGCATTGATTAAAAAATAGGCCAAAGACCTTAACAGACACCTCATCAATGCAGATATACAAATTGCAAATAAGCAAATGAAAAGATGCTCCAATCACGTGACATCAGGGAAATGCAAATTAAAACAACAATGAGATACCACTACACACTTACTAGAATGACCAAAATCCAAAACACTTACAGTATCAAATACTGGTGAGGATGTGGAGCAACAGGAATTCTCATACATTGCTGGTGTGGATGCAAAATGGTACAGCCATTTTAGAAAATAGTTTGGTGGTTTCTTACAAAACTAAACATACTCTTACCATATGATCTAGTAATTAGGCTCCTTAGTATTTACCCAAAGGAGTTGAAAACTTATATCCATATAAAACCTATACCTAGATGTTTATAGCAGCTTTATTCTTAATTGCAAAAACTTGGAAGCAACTAAGATGTCCTTCTGTAGCTGAATGGATAAACTGTGGTACATACAAACAATGGAATATTATTCGGCACTGAAAAGAATGAGCTGTCAAGCCATGAAAAGACATGGAGGAACCTTAAATGCATATTACTAAGTGAAAGAAACCAATCTGGAAAGGCTGCATACTCTACAATTCCACCTATATGACATTCTAGAAAAGGTGACATTATGGAGACAGTAAAAAGATCAGTGGTCGCTAGGGGTTGGAGGGGGAAAGGGATGAATAGGTGGAGCATAGACAATTTTTAGGGCAGTGGAAATGCTCTGTTTGATATTATAGTGATGGATATCTGTCATTATACAGTTGCCCAAGCCCATAAACTGTACAACATTGAGGGTGAACTCTAATGTAAACTATGGACTTTTGGTGAATATAATGTGTTAATGTAGCTTCATCAGTTGTGATAGATTTACCCTCTAGTGGGGGATGTTGATAATGAGTCTATCCATGTGTACAGGCAGGAAGTATATGAGACACCTCTGTACTTTCCTCTCAATTTTTCTGTGATCCTAAAACTGCTCTAAAAAATTAGTCTTTAATAAAAAAAATGCATAGTGTCTATAGCAAATTGTTACAAATTTGGGAATATTCTTCCAGTACATGAAACTATTTTCCAATTCAGCAAAGAAATCACTCAATAATTGAAAAATGAGTGAAGTTATAGCATACATCTTCATTGTTTCACTTTTATCCCGCTAATTAACATAAACAAAAATATCAACCAATATTCATGTAGGAACTACACTTGTTCATCCATTGTAACCATTGGCTGTTTATGGACAAAAAATTGTGCCAAACTCAGTGAAAGTATTCTATGAGAATCAATTGGCTAAGTGAATTAATAATAAAGAGTATTATATATTTTATTATTATTTGTAAATAAACTACATATTCTTTTTATATGTATCATAAATTTATAATAAAGATATACGAGTGTATGTGTGTGTGTATGCATGAATATATTTTTTCAGATAACCTGTTGTCACATATTACCAGCACACCACTGTGTATCTAAATGCTATAATTTTAAATAATCTAGCCTAAGAACATCTCTCTCCCACCTACCTATTCTAATGCCTGAAATTTCTCTGTTAGAGATTGTCTCATTAGCTTAAAATGTTGAGCCCTTTCAAAAGACAACTATTTATCAAAAGGGTACTGATGGAAGCTCAATTATGTATACCATAAATTGGAATTCATATATCAGACAAGAGTTTATTTTAGTGCCTTGATAAGGTTTTTTTAAATTGAGATTTTGTGATTTTTGAATCATAGATAATACTAAGCAAAATTTAGTGGAGGAAACCAAGGCTCAGAGAGATTGATGGTCAAGAAATCACACAACTATTTAGATAATAATAATTCACTTCTTGAATCCTTGTTATATGCTATGGTCTGAAAGTTTGTGTACCCCCAAAATTTATATGTTGAAATCCTAAGCCCCAAAGGTGATGGTATTAGTAGGTGGGGCCTTTGGATGGTGATTAGGTCATGAGGGTGGAGCCCTCAAAAATGGGATTAGTGCTCTTATAAAAGAGACCCCACAGAACTCCCTAGCCCCTTCTGCCATGTGAGGACACAGCAAAGAATCTGTGACCTGGAAGAGGGCCCTCATCCAACCCTGCTGGCACCCTAATCTTGGATTTCCAGTCTCCAGAACTGTAAGTAATAAATTTCTGCTGTTTATAAGCCATCTACTCTATGGTATTTTGTTATAGCAGCCTGAATGGACTAAGAGAGTATTTGTCATTCAGTATACTAAGAACCTAATATTAATTATTTTATTTAATTCTTACATTGATCCTCTGTTCGTTCTTCATTTTGTCCATTTTACAGATAAGGAAACCGAAACACAAAGACTTTTTAGGAAATTTGTCCTCAAGGTCCTACAACTGGGATCATAGGACTAGGCGGTGGGCCCCAACTATATAATAATAGAGCCTATTCTTTTTTTTTCCCTAGCTTTATTGACATATAATTGACATATAGTATTGTATAGGTTTAAGGTGTTCAATGTGTTGATTTGATACCCTTACATATTGCAAAATGATTACCTCCATAGTATTAGCTGATTCTGCCAACACATCACATAATTACCATGTCTTTTATGTGGTGAGAACATTTAAGATCTACTCTCTTAGCAGCTTTCAAGCACATAATACAGTATTAACTGTAATCACCATGCTTTACATTAGATCCCTAGAACTCATTCATCTTATAACTGAAAGTTTGTACCCTTTGACCAACGTCTCCCCATTTGTCTCAATCCTCATCCCCTGGTCACCATTCTCTCTCCTTTTCTATAAGTTCGGCTTTTTAAGATTCTGTATATAAGTAAGATCATACCGTATTTGTCTTTCTTTGTCTAGCTTATTTCACTTAGCATAATGCCTTCAAAGTCCATCCACGTTGTCTCAAATGGCAGGATTTCCTTCTTTCTCATATCTGAATAATATTCCATTTTATGTAAACATACGTACTAAATATTTTTTATCCATTCAACCATTGATGGACCTTAGGTTGTTTCCATATCTTGGCTATTGTGAATAATGCTGCAAAGAACCTGGGAGTGCCAACATCTCTTTGAGATCCTGTTTTCATTTCCTTTGGTTATACCCCCAGAAGTGGGAATGCTGGATCATATGATAATTCTATTTTTAGTTTTTTGAGGAAGCTTCATACTGTTGTCCATAGTGGCTGAACCAATTAGCATTCCTACGAAGAGTGCATTAGGTTTTCCTTTTCTCCACATCTTCACCAACCCTTCTCTCTGACAGCCATTCTGAGAAACAGGAGGTGATATCTCATCCTGATTTGCATTTCCCTGATAATTAGTGATATTGAGCAGGTTTCCATATACCTATTGGCCATTTGTATGTCTTCTTTGGAAAAATGTCTGTTCAGTTTCTCTGCCCACTTTTAAATTGGGTTGTTTAGTTTTTTGCTATTGAGTTGTACGAGTTCTTTATATATTTTGGATATTAACATATATAAGATTTGCAAATATTTTCTGGAATTCTATACCTTGCCTTTTCATTTTGTTGATTGTTTCTTTTGCTGTGCAGAAGCTTTTTAGTTTGATGTAGTCCTACTTATTAATTTTTTCTTTTGTTCCTTCTTCTTTTGGTGTCACATCCAAAAATCATTGTCAAGACCAATGCCAATAAGCTTTTATTCTATGCTTTCTTCTAGAAGTTTTATGATATCAGGTCTTATGTTTAAGTCTTTAATCCATTTCAAGTTAATTTTTGTGTATCTTGTAAGATAGGGCTCCATGTGGTTATCCAGTTTTCCCAGCATCAGTTATTGAAGAGACTATCCTTTCCCCATTGAGTATTCTTGGCTTACAGACCCTATTCTTTATCCATTACTTTATACCACTCCTAGAATCCAGACCTTTAATTCCTGAATTAGGGTTTATCACCCCATTTTGTGGCACTCTTTTTAGTATAAGTATTGTTTAATATACATAAAGGGATAAAAATGATGTTCTGAATTATTAATTGATAGGAAGAGGTTCAAAGATTGAGGCCCAGGTCACTCCAATGTTAAGGACTTACGTAGACTAGGAGAAACAAGAAAGATCTGTTAACTGGGACCATGAAAATGCTGCATAACAAGCAATCACAAAATACCAGTGGTATATAAGAATAAGTATTTGTTTAGGTCACAAGTCTTAGAATTAGCTGCTCTAAGCTGGGCTCAGCTGATCTGGGCTGGGCTCACTCGTGTTTCTGCAGGCCGATTCAAAGCTTTGTTTTAGGCAGGGCCAGACCAGGGCAGCTTATCTGCAACAGCTCTGCTGTGCATGTCAGGCCTCCTTCTGGGACCCTTGGACAAGCCTAGGCATGTCCTTCTCATGTCAATGGCTTTTTCAAGCCTCTGCTTGCAATACATTTGTTAATAAACCCTTGACTGAAGCAAGTCACACAGTTTAACCCTGACTCAGACAAAGGGGAAATAAGCTACACCTACAATGGGAGGGCATTGTAAAGTTTTTTTTGCAAAGATGTGTACATGACAGAGATGAATGATTAAGTCTACTACTGCAATATACCTCAGAAACTAAGGCTGAGTGACACATGACATTGGAAGAAAACAGAGTGTTTCACTGGAAGCCAAGTGAAAAATGTATCAAGGAGAACATGATCTTCTGTGCTAAACGTTACTGATGGGTCAGGTAAGATGAAGAATGAGCATTAAACATTGGAGGTCATTAGTGACTCTGAGAAGAACAGTTTCAATACATTGCTCGGGACAAAATTGTCATTGGTGAAGATTTAGGAGAGAATAGGAGGAGAGAAATTGGAGAGAATAATTATAAAACAATATTTTCATGGATTTTTGCTGCAAAAAAGCATAGAGAGATGGACTGGTACCTGACTAAGAAATGGGGTCTAAAGAGATTTTTAAATTATTTATTTACTTTAATATGGGATAATAGTAGGTTTATAGGCGATGAGAGTCACTCAGTAGATGAGGGGAAATTGATGATGCAGTACAAATAACAGAGGATTTTTGGCATGGTCTTTGAATAGGCAGGATGAGATAGGACCTAGTTCACAATTGGTAGGATTGTCTTTACAGAGGATCCTGGAGAATTTATCTGTAGTAACAGAACAGGAGGCAGAGCGTATGCTGATAATGGATACACGCGGTCACGGGAGTCTGTAGAAGTTCCCCCAGGATATAACAGACTTCCAAACCCTGGAATTCTTTAGTATGAAAGTGAGAGAACTATCAGCATGATCATCTACAGGTGAACATTTTCACTTTCTGTGACAACTCTCAATTTTACTTTTGTGACTTTCAACCAGCATATGTAGAGACTAGAAATCAGCATAAAAACGTTCCCTCCTCACTCAGTATAAGAAATCACATTAAAGTGCATTTACTTCTCAATGTTGTTTTTGACCTGAGAGTTTAAAAATCTTTTTATCCCTACTAAACGAACTGCATGGTTGAAATCACTCTTGAAGTACCTCTTCAGGATTAAACATCTGAAACATTAGTGACAAGAATCAATGGCTCCCTTTGTAGTGATTGGGTATTAAGCACTTTCTTTTTCCCCAGACTAGAGCTTGATTGACTTAATGGATAAGAAGCCCCAAGTACCCTTGTAGCAGTCAAAGAAAAAAAAAAACTTAAATAAGAGAAAAATAAAAGCTAAAGATGAACAAAATACCCATATCTTAGGACCCAAGTGAAATTTGCCAGAGAACGCTCTTTGTTCTCTTTATTATGAATTTTGTTTTCAGAAAACAACCAAAAATGTGTCCCTCCTGAAGCACTTGTAGTCTTCAACTAGAGTCTCTCCATATTTAAGTCACAGAATCTCTGCTTTTTGTTTCTCTCTTCTGCCATCAATGAAACCAGGCTCTTGCGATAGTCTAGGGTGACCTTGTTTTCACACCAGATTGCTTAGCTCAATGCTAGAATGAAAACAGATAATGCTACAATATAAATCTGTCCTCATAATAAAAAAAATTGGAGATGGTGAAGGGTGGCAGATGGATTCCAAACTAAAGGAATCCATCCTTCATGAATTTGGGATTTAAAAACCAAACTCTGTGCCAGGGACTAGATGGACATTTGGGAGACCTTTGGCCAAGGATCTTATCCTTATTCCTGTCATTGGGACCATCCGTGTGACTTCAGGCTTCCACATACATGCTGCATGGTATGACCTCAGCCTGCCTCCTTTGCCAGGTTATGCAGACTTGCTGTGGGGACTCTCAGTAATGATAATACTGATAATAAACTAGGTATTTGTTTGGGTGGAAACACTGCCTTTTTTCTAACTCTGTACTTTGGCCTCGTGTGAGAAAATCGTTTTAAATGAATGCTTTAAAGCTGTGCTGTCTTTGATGAAAATTTGAAGCTTATTTCCCTTACAAAAAAGATGCATTCATTTAAAATTAAAACCAGGCTTACAAATGAGCTAGAACTATTTTCTTTCCATTTTGACTAAAAAAAGTCACGTATGTCCTGCCTTTTACCAAATTTTGTGTAAAGAAAATAAAACACAGTTTTCTCAGAGAGGAACTGGAACTGCTCATGGCAATGTCTGGAGACATTTTTGTCACAATGAGGGGGTTGCTCCTGGCCTCTGGTGGGAAGAGCTGATGCTGCTAAATATCCTACAATGCACAGGACAGTCTCCTTCCCCCTTAAAAAGAAATATCTGGGTGCGGCCTGGTGGCGCAGCAGTTACCTGCACGCACTCCGCTTCAGCAGCCCGGGATTCGCAGGTTCAGATCTCAGGCGCACACCAACGTACTGCTTGTTAAGCGATGCTGTGGTGGCGTCCCATAAAAAGTAGAGGAAGATGGGCAGGGATGTTAGCCCAGGGCCAGTCTTCCCCAGCAAAAAAGAGGAGGATTGGGGGCCAGCCACGTGGCTTAGCAGTTAAGTGCGCGCCATCCGCTACTGACGCCCCGGTTCGGATCCTGGGCGTGGACTGACGCACTGCTTCTCCAGCCATGCTGAGGGAGCGTCTCACATACAGCAACTAAAAGGATGTGCAACTATGACATACAACTATCTACTGGGGCTTTGGGGGAAAAAAAAAAGGAGGAGGACTGGCAATAGATGTTAGCTCAGAGCGGGTCTTCCTCAGCAAAAATAGGAGGATTGGCATGGATGTTAGCTCAGGGCTGATCTTCCTCACACACACACAAAAAGAGTGTCCAGCCTCCAACGTGAATAGAACGGTGCTGAGGTTGGGAAACCCTCTGTAGGGTGATAATCATGTCAGATCTTCATACCATTTCCCAGTGAGTTCAGAAAGGTTAATTAACCCCTCTAATACTAAAAGAGATCCACAGGGATTTCCACTTCCTGTCTAGAACGTGAGATGACATGGAAGATCTTCACTCATGGTAACACCAAGTAAAATATAGATAATATAAAAGTCACACATATTCATGTGGCTATTGAAGAATTCTAGATTCAAGAAAGGCTTGAGGAACTGATTTCCAGAGAACGGAGCCCGGCATCGCTGAGCAGCAAGCAGCAGCAGGTTCTGGAGCAAAAACTGGGACTGGATGTAGTTAGAGGAGGAAGAAAACCCGCTAGAGATCTGAAACTTTCAGGTTGAGAAGGCAGCCGAGGCACTGGCAACAGCGGGAGCAGGTGGGATGGATTGGAGTCTAGAAAATCCCCAAACACAATAATAGTTTGCTTGGCATAACAACGCTCCCTGCTTTACTTCTAATTTTTATCAGGAAAATAAAGTGGAAGTGAGACTGAAAAGCAGAAAGAACCTGGGCAGTCTCGCACACTCTCCCAGTGCCTGGAAGCACGGAACCAAATCCTTCAACCTCAGCCCACCCTGTTTTTGGCTTCAGGCTCAATCACTGGTAACCAAAAAAAAAAGTCTAGCCCCTAGAAGACAGTAGGGGCAGTTATGGTAGTGAAGGTAGCAACAGCACTGGTTGGGCTCAATTTTCTTAATACTGTGGCTTAGTCACAGACTCATGGTGAAATCTCTTTACTTTAGCAAACAAATATTAGAAAAAGTTTCCACCCTCAAGGAATAATAATAATATTTACAGTAACAATAAAAATAATAAATTCGCAGTATTCCTCAACTTCTATTGTTCTTCCCTAGATATATGACCCCATACAACAAAAAACTGCAAAACACGCAAAGAAGCAAGTAAATAGAACTTATACTCATAAAATAACATTCATTTAGACTAACCCAGAGATGACCCAGATATTGGAAATAGCTGACAAGGACTTTAAAATAATTATTATGAATATTTGAAGAATTTATAGGAAGAGATGGAAAGAATGAGAGAACAGATAGAGAATTTCATTGAAGAAATGGAAACTGCAAAAATAAGAAAAGAGAAATCCTAGATATGAAAGACATATGTGAAATTTAAGAGTACATTAAATTAATTTAACAACAGAATAAACACTGTAAAGGAAAGGATCAATCAGCTTAAAGACAGATCCATAGAAATGATCTGAAATGAAGAATAGAGAGAAAAAAATTGAAAAAGAGCAGAGCATATGTGAGCCATGGGATAACATCAAATGATCGAATATATGTGTACTAAGATTACCAGAAGGAGAAGAGAGATTTGGCCTGAAAAAATTACAAAGATAAAAGACTTTATACTTTATGTTTCCATTTATCTAACTTTCAAGATTGTTTAAATTTAATTATAAATTAATATATAATATAATAATTTATGATATAAAATTTATAGCATAAATATATAATAATATTATATCAATATATATCTGCAGTCATAGCAATCAGAATACTGCTTCTGGAGGAAAAGATCATTCAGATCTCTGAATTGAGCAGATTCTAATTTGAGCTTGGAGAGTGACAGTAACACAGGCCTTTGGAAATGAAAAGTGCGTTAGTCTTAAAATAAAAACAAAAAACAAACCTTGGAACGGTTCCAAAAATTTTAAGGAACTCCCCTTACCTGCTCAGAGCTTCGAGTGGATATTTGGAGTCCCCTGACAAAGAACATGGCCTAGCCTTAACGGCCTTTCTTACCATCTTTTTGCCCTTTGGCTTGTTAATTCCTGGAAGAAATCTGGGTCTCAGAGGGGTATTTGGTTGACATCCACCATTAAGAAAGAGATGGGTGTTATAAAAGGAGATTCTTGGCTTCTTTGTCTGGAGGTTGTTGGAGGTATGATTCTTCTTCTACAGAGAAAAATAGAGGAGTTCCTCCTATTACTGCATACCCTCAGAGGCCTTGGGAATTCTAAGGGTGACTTGATTCCCCTTCAGTGATCTATGAAAAGAAGATGTGCAGTGAAGTGCATTGAAGATACTATTCACAGATGTTTATAGTTACCCTCCTATAAGAAAAGAGAGAAGATGGAAAATTTCCCAAACCCTATCTCATATAATTTTACTTTATCTTTTCTTCTTAAAAAAAGTGTATTCAAACACAATAAAAGCACCCTTAGAAACTTTCCTATCAATAAGCTGAGTTGAGGAATAAAGTGATCAAATAACGATCTATTCTTAATAGCGGACATTTCCTAAATCTGCTCATTGGTTATTTTAATTATGTTGGAATAGGAAATAGCAGTAATTCTATTGAAATAGAAGCAAATGGAAATATAGGTCAATTATGGCTTGCCCAAGATTACAAAAAAAGAAACAGTTGTGAAAGGGTGGATTTGGTTTTCTGCCATCTAAGCTGCGTATCTTACAAAGAGCTTCAAGAGTTCTTTACAAGTAGAGGTTCTCTTTCCGTGTGTCCAGAGACATATGCCACAGTTGCATTTTTAGTAAAGCCTATGAGTAAACAAATGTAACAACCACTCTGAAGGTGGCTGAGGGAGAATTAAGGTAAAGGAACTCACGCACAAAGAGGAAAGTTGTGTATTCTTTGTTTTAAATTTGAGCAGGTTCTCATTCTTACCAAAATTGGTAGAATTATTTTTGAATATTTTAAATAAAATTTTTATTTCAAAATAATTTTAGATTCACAGAAAAGTTGCAAAGGTAGTATAGGGAGTTCCAATATACTCTTTACTCAATTTTCCCCATCGTTAACATCTTATTTTACCAGAATACATTTGTCAAAACTAAGAAAATGACATTGGTACTTTCCTATTAACTGAAGTCCATACTTTGAGTTTCACCAGTTATTTGTTTACCGTCTTCTTTCTGTTCTACGATTCAATTCATGTACCACATTGCATTTAGTTATCATTTCTCTACAATCTCCCATGATGGTTTCTCAGTCTTTCTTTGAAAATCTGGTAGGATTTTGTTATGGCAGAATAAATTATATTGGATTTGGAAAAAAAAGGAGGGGTAGATATGTTGCTTTGAAATGCTAAAGGAAAAGAAAATACAGAGGAAAAAGTAAATATATTGCTGGAAAAAAGGGGGTACTGACAAGAATGAAGATCCTATCTCAGAATATATTGTAGGAGACAAAGGAACAAGCTCTTGCAAAGTACTTTCAAGGTTTCCTACCTTTGGAAGGAGAGGAGGATTTATGCTGTCATTACCCAGCTCTCCTCCTGTGCTAGTACTCTTCAAGGCATGTTTAATATGAAACAAGGCAAAAAGAAATTAAGTAACTTTCCCAGGACTACACCTCAGGTGCGTGGTGGAGTATGCCTGATCTGTGCTTTCTCCACAGTGAAAAGTATTTGTACCTCATCTTGAAGGGCATCATAAGAAAGGGGTTCAGTAGGAACAAAATACTAAAATAATAGTGAGAACAAAGTGTGTATGTGTGTGTGTGAGTATGTGGTAGTACCAAATATAAAGCATTAAGTATTCAGCTAAGAAATATATTTATCCCAAGAGCAACAGAAAATGTCTACACTTATTAACTAGATGTATATTTGGGAAAATAATTTTTAAAATATATCAGAATGTGGTTAGGTTTGGTGTTCAGTTATTACTGGACCTAGACTCGGGTGCTGAGAGTAAAGAGAGCATGTTAATCCAGGAGATATTGTGAAGAAAAAACAAACAGTGAAAAGAGCTTGATGGATGAATGGCTATTCCAAGCAAAGAAAAGAGAAGTAAAAAAATGATTTTGCTGTTCTAAACTTATAGGGGCTAGGAGAATTATGGTACAATATACAGAGATGGGAAAATTTGGTAAATAAGCTGGTTTGGGGAAAGAAATATCATTTTATATCCAAGTGGTGCTGCCCTGTAGCCATCTGGGGATACAGGTTGTAGGCTTAACATAGTTTGGTTCTAGATCTTATATCCTGGTTTGCCTCAGAAAGTCCCAGTCTAAGCCTGTTGTCGGGTATTATGTTTAATATTGCCCCTTTCACTTGCGCAAGTGTCCTATTTGGACAATAAGTTATGCAGTTATCCTAACGGGAATCCAGTAAGGTGTGAACTTCTGTAACCATCTGATATTTCCAGATGATGCTAAGTTTGAGAAATAATGCTAGAAAATTTTGGTAAACACAAGCAGGGCACAGTGGTACAGGCTGTCTACTCAGCAGGCAAACTACACCTCAGAGTGTAAAACATCTCGTTCAAGGTTACGGTGAAATAAAATCTGGGAGCTAAATTCTTAGTTTTTGTTTTCCAGAGACATAAAAACACCATACTTTACATGTAATTAAGTAGAAGAGGGGAAAAGAAGAAGAAAATACTGGAACTATATTCTCTATGATAGATCACTGTTAGGAGAGTTCATTTAACCAGAGAGACGGGAACTGAAAACAATGGGGCTGAGAATAGCTTTAATTTATATTATCGTTAGCGTTGAAATATAACATCTGTACTACGCCTGGATGGGAAACTAGTTTCTACCTGAGACTGGGAAAATTTGACTGTCTTGACACCACTTTAAACCTGATTTGAACCTAAGTTGTT
This sequence comes from Diceros bicornis minor, assembly GCF_020826845.1. NCBI lineage: Eukaryota > Metazoa > Chordata > Mammalia > Perissodactyla > Rhinocerotidae > Diceros > Diceros bicornis. The sequence continues at coordinate 26,538,502 of NC_080741.1, forward strand.
TAAAGTATATTAAAACACAGAAATGGATATCTCCCGCCTGGTTACTGTCTGACTTAACCAATGGGCTTGGAACATTTTGGGTCAGACAGAATATTGGAAACAGAAGGAAACTAATTTTAGCTTGATTGACTATAATACTGTATCTTCAAATCTTTCTTATTCTCACGTACTTACGTATTGCATCTGTTTCGGGACCTATCTCAATGGAGCAGTATATAAAACAGATGCAGACTTTGGAGGAAGTTAGAAGCACAAAGAAAGTCGTATGGACTTCATTCAGCTGAGCACAAAATTCAACATCTGGAGGTGTCGAATTTTGTTCCCTAGTCTGCTATTGCCTTGTAATATCATTCACAGAAAAATCTCTCATTCCTTTTGGGCTCCAATACTCTCTTCTTAAGAATGAGAAGCATCCTGACATCAATTGTATGGGTTGAATATAGAACTAACTAGTTTATTTTAACGCAAGTTGAGAAATCTTACAAAAACAATGTAAACAACTGTTAAATTTAGGTCAAGGCACACAATTTGTCTTTAGACATGCCATTGACATTATGCTCTGCTTGATACTGTAAATCTGCAAATGGTCCTCAAGGTATTCTTTTTTCACAAAATCTTTAGAGGATAAATTTGGAAGATGCTCTTTCCACGTAACCTCTTCACCTGATTATTCCTGATTCTGGCTTAGCCCAATGATTGTCTCTAACTCATAAATTAGTACTGTCCTATGACTCTATAAAACCCTGCCTCAGTCCTTAAAAATCTGATAGTAAAAGTCATACATTTTCTTTTTAGAAAAAAAAAAGTTAGACATATAATTTTAAAAATTAAATTATCTGTTATATCATTACTCAAGAATAATATTTTTTTTTAATTTTTTGTTTATTGCAGTAACATTGGTTTATAACATTGTAAAAATTTCAGGTGTACCTCATTATACTTCTATTTCTGCATAGATTACATCATGTTCACCACCAAAATACTAATTACAACCCATCACCACACACGTGTACCGAATTATCCCTTTCACCCTCCTCCCTCCCCCCTTCCCCTCTGGTAACCACCAATCCAATCTCTGTCTCTATGTGTTTGTTTATTGTTGTTATTATCTACTACTTAATGAGGGAAATCATACGGTATTTGACCTTCTCCCTCTGACTTATTTCACTTTGCATTATACCCTCAATGTCAAACTGGTGCAGCCACTATGGAAAACAGTATGGAGTTTCCTCAAAAAATCAAGGATAGAACTACCATATGATCCAGCTATTCCACTATTGGGTATTTATCCAAAGAACTTGAAAACACCAATTTGTAAAGGTACATGCACCCCTGTGTTCATTGCAGCGTTATTCACAATAGCCAAGACTTGGAAGCAACCTAAGTGCCCATCAAGGGATGAATGGGTAAAGAAGATGTGGTATATATACACAATGGAATACTACTCAGCCATAAGAAAGGATGAAATCCAGGCATTTGTGACAACAGGAATAATATTTTTTAACACTGCATTTTATATACTTTGTCTCATTTTTGTTTGTGAGTAGATTTGTATATATGTTATACGTGAGTATATATATATGTAAAGGTTATTGTGTGTATCCTACATTTTTCTGGTTAATGTACTCTTTAACTTTCTATAAAAGCTTGATTTAAATCTTTTTCATGCTTTTTAATTTTTTTTTTTGGTGAGGAAGATTGGCTCTGAGCTAACATCTGTTGCCAATCTTCCTCTTTTTTGCTGAGGAAGATTGGCTCTGAGCCAACATCTGTGCCCATCTTCCTCCATTCCGCCACCACGGTATGGTCCAACTAGCAGTGTGTTAGTCCACGCCTGAGATTTGAACCCACTAACCCCCCGCAACAGTGGAGCACGCAAACTTAACCACCAGACCACCGGGCTGGCCCCTCGCTCTTTAAATTTTTAATGCTATGTTTGCCTCTTCGCCCTCATCAACTCACCTCGCCTCTAATAACAAGAGACCATCAATTGGGAATTCTCTCAACTTCTTGCTACTAGACCTACAAATTTGAAAACATTTTCAATTATCCTATCCTTTGCTATCCAGTTACAGTGGAAAACATGGACAGTGAATCCACTTGTGCATATTTTCAGGAATCTCATTATAACAATCATTCTTTCAGCTTCCTCCTCTTTGGTTAGTTCACATTTTGACTGAAGTTTAATTTATTTTTTTTCAGATGTAGAGAATACAGTTTCTATGGCTCTCAGGTGCATGTTTGAATTACTCATACTCCTCAGTTCATGACTGGCAATCAACAATTTCACAACTTCTTCCTTTAACCCCAAGCCAGTTCCCCTCCAACCACAGCGACCTGCTCCAATCTGTTTATCCACACATGCATTCTTATCCTTGTATACTTGTAAAATAAATAGTATATTTGTGTTGGAATTTTCTGCCTCAGATCAGAACCAAAAAAGATATTATCAGATGGATACGAACATATTAGTTTTATGATTAGTGAAAAGGAACTGGGTGGAAATTATGGCCCCGATGTGAGACAAATAGACTTGCTTACAGTCTTCTCCACACACCACCTTTTACTTCCTTTTCTTTTCTTGCCTTATTGCACAGGTTAATACTGCCAATACAATCTTGAATCAAAATTATGAGATTAGACATCCTTGCCCTGTTCTCAATGTTAAAGAGAGAAAATTTCTTTCACTATTATTTAGGATACGAGCTGTAGGTTTCTTTGTATGCTCCTTTTTTTTTGGTTGAGGATGTTTCATTTCATTCCTAGTTTATTGAAAGTATTTACCGGGAATTTAATTTTCATGTGTTAAATCTATCTTGCATTGGAAAGATAAACGATAGTTGGACATGACGTGTTATACTTTTTATGGATTGCTGGATTCAACGTGTAACATTTTGTCAAAGAATTTCTTGTCTGTGTTCATGAGGGATAATGTGTAGTTTTATTTTCTTGTAATATCTTTTTCAGATTTTATACAGAGTATGTCTAGGGGCATAAAATGAATTGGAATGTGTTTTCTTACCCTCTGTTTTCTGCAAGAGTTAGTAATTGACATTATTTATTTTTTAAATGTTTGTTAGAAGTCCTGGCCCTGGAATTCTTCTTCTGTGTTTTACAATCCTTTTAATATCTGTACGTTCTGGAATGGTAACCTCTCCTTTCATTCTTCTTTTTCTATATTCTTAAGTTACAAACTTAGATGACTGACTTGAGATCTTTCTTCTTTTCTAACATAATTGTTTAATCATATCATTTTCTTTCCAAAAACTACTTTAGCTGAGTCTCACATTTAGATTTATTTTCATTTAGTTCAATTTTTGTCTAATTTTCTTTGTGATTTCTTTGAGCCATGGGTTATTTAAAATTTTTAGTTTAATTTCAAAATACTTGGCAATTATAGAGATATATTTCTTATGTTGATTTCTAGTTTAATTCCACTCTGGTCATAGAATACACTTTTCATTATTTCAGTCCTCTTAAATTGATCAAGATGTATTTTATGGCCCTGAACATGTGTGGTCTATCTGGATGACAGTCCCATGTGGATTTGAAAAGAATGTGTTGTTTACTGTTGCTGGGGATATTGTTCCATACAGGTCAATTAGATCAAGTTTAATGGAAATGTTTAATTCTTCTACATCCTTAGTGAACTTCTATCTATTATTTTTCTATCAATTACTAAGAGAAGAGTGTTGAAATATTCAACTATATTTTTATATTTCTCCATTTCTCTTTCAGTTCTATTAGTTTTTGCTTTCTTTATATTGAAACTCTGTTATTAGGTACCTATACATTGAAGGATTGTTATACAATCTTGATGAATCAATTACTTTACCATAAAATTTTCCCTTTTAACCATGGTAATTGTTCTGAAGTCTTTTGGTTAATATTAATACAGACAATTCCCATCTTTTTTTGTTTGTGTTTTACAGTATATATTTTTCATTACTTTACTTTGAAACTTTTTTGTGTCTGCATTTAAAGTGGGGTCCTTATAGATAGCATATAGTTAGATCTTTTTTGTTTTTAATTCTATCTGACAATCTCTGCCTCTTAATTGGAAAGTTTAGACCATCAATATTAAGTGTAATTATTGAAATTCCTGGGTTTAAATATTACATGTTGCTATTTTTATATCTATGTATCCCATCTAGTTATGTTTTCCTTTTCTTTTTTTTCTATATTTCTTATTATTCTATTTATCTACACTATTGGCTTAGTAGATATACATTTTTATTTAATTTTTAGTAGTTTTTTTCTAGGGTTTATCTATATGTCTTTAACTTATAACGGTCTACCTTTATACACTATTATTCCACTTTACATATAGTGAAAGAATCTTTTGAGAGTACTCTTCTATTTCCCTGCCCTTTTTGCTACTGTTAAACATTTTACTTCTTCATATGCTATAAATCCAACAATATTTTATTATTTTTGCTTTAAACAGTCAACTATATTTTTGAAGAAATTAAAAGTGAGAAAATATATATCTTTCTACACTTTAACAATTTCCTGCACTTTTCATTTATTTGTCTAGATCCAAATTTCCATCTGATATCATTTTCCTTGAAAGACTTTTTTTTTAAATTTCTTCTAATACCACTCTCTCAGTGAAAATTCCCTCAATTTCTGTTCGTCTGAAAAATTCTTTTTCACCTTGAAATTTGGAAGCTGTTTTCACTGAGTAGAAGATTCTAATTTTTTTTTTAAGTCTTTCACTTATGTATAGATGTATTTCCATTGTCTTCTGGCATGTATAGCTTCTTATGGGAAGTCCGTCTCTATTCTTGTCTTTGTTCTTCTGTACGTAACATGTCTTTTTTCTATGTCTGCTTTTAAGATATTTCCCTTTATTACTGACTTTCAACATTAGGTGATGATATTCTTTGATGTAGTTTTCTTTAAGGTTCTTCTAGTTGAAGTTTATTGAGTTCTCTAAATCTATGGGTGTATAGTTTTCATCAAATTTGTAAAAATTTTTGCAAATATTCCTTCAAATATATTTCTGTTCTGTCATCTCTCTCCTCTCCTTCTGGGACTCCAATTAAACACATCATCCTATTTTATACTGTACCACAGACTACCAATATGCTTTTTACTTTAACCTTTTCCCCTCTTCTTCATTTTGAGTAATTTCAATTAATATCTGTACAAGGTCACTAGTCAGTGATCTTTTGTTCTGCAGTGTCTAATCGCCTCTTAACTCCATCCATTGTATTTTTCATTTTACAAGTTATATTTTTTTCACCTCTAGCATTTTTATTGGCATATTTTTTATAACTTACATTTCTTCTTAACTTACTTACATGACTTCTTTATGGTCATATTTTCTTCTACTTTCTTGAACATACGGAACATATTTATAACAGTTGTTTTAACATCTTTGTCTGCTGGTTCCATTATACCTCATTCCTGGTTCTATTTCTATTGTTGATATTTCTCCTGATTAATGGTTATATTTCCATGCTCCTTTGCATGCCTGATAATTGTTTTATTGGATGCCAGATGTTGTAAATTTTCATTATTGTTTCTTGGATTTTGCCGTATTTCTTTAAATAGTATTGGATTTTGTGCTAGTGTGCAGTGAAGTTACTTGGAATTAGCTGGATCTTTGCAAGGCTTGCTTAGGACAGGCCCTAAGCAGCCTGTTTAGACTAAATTAATCCTAGTTACTAAGGTGATACTCTTCTAAAATTCTTCGCTATGCTTCTATGTATTACCAGGTCTTTCTACTCTGACTGATGGGAATACAAATTATTCCCAATCTATGTGAACTCTAAGAATTGTTAGATCTACTCCTTTCTCCTCCTACTTCTCTCTGGTGGTTCTCTTCCCTGTGTTCTATAGTTTCCTCCCCCACTGTACAGAACCCTATTCAGCTGAATACTCTGAGTCCTTCTGCAGAGTTTCAGCTGTCTCTTTATATGTATCTTTCTTCTTTCTTTCTATCTGTGTCCCTCTGTGCGTGCAATTCCTTTGTTTCTAGTACTTTGCCCTACAAGTTCTAGTGAACTTGGCCTCCCCAACCTCCAATCTCTGTCTCCTCAATTCAGTGAGATTGTCAGATTTCCTTTGAGTTACCCCTCACTCTGCTGTGCCCTGGAAGCTGCCTCCAGGCAGTAAGATGGTACAATCATAGGCTCACCTTGTTTGTTTCTCTCCTTTCAGGGATCTCAGTCCTGCACTGCTTGCTGTCTGCTGTCTGAAAATCATTATTTCCCAGATTTAGTCTAGTTTTCTAGATATTTAACTCAGAAGGTTAAATCTGGTCCCAGTTATTTCATATTGGCCAGAATTAGAAATCACTATAGTATCTTATCAGAACTCATTTCTACCATTGTGTTTTAAATTTCCATTCACATACTTTCTTTTTCCTCCTTTTCTTTCTCTCATTATATAGATAAATATTTTTCAGCTCTTTTGAAAGTTACAGTCTCTTTTATCTACTTTTTTTCTTTTGGCAGTTTCCCTAGGTAATTATGGCCCATATTTTATTTTATTTTTACCCATCAGTTTGTTAAATTTACCAATATTTATATCTTCACCTCAAAGTAGATAATTACTGTAACAAGCTATCTCTTCCTTCTGCCACCTACCTACCCACTGTGCCCTGACTAACGTTACGTTATCATCTAGAATTTCAGATCTCTATTTTGTTGGTATACATTTGGATCTTGTTAGTTTAGACAATAGTAAACATGATTAAGATGTTTTCTCACCCTTCCTTCCTATATTTCAGAGCACCCTCCTATATTTGTTTCTCTCCTTTCTGGGATACTTCTTCATCAATATTTTCAAAGAGCATGATTGTGGGGTGAAATTTCTGAAACCTTGCATGACTGAATAGAACATTATTTTGTTTTCACTATTAAATAACTACTTTTCTGGATGTAAAATTGTCTTTCAATTTGTTTTATTGCATTACCCTGGATATATTACTCTCTGGGCTTCTTTATCTTGCATTATTGCCAATTTGTTTGTTGTTCTGTGGTAGGTATTGTACTATTACTTTACCAAAATTTATGGAATTTTTTTCTTTGTGTTTGACATTCTTTAACTTCATAGTGTGCCCAGGAATGGCCTTTAAACATTTTAGTGTAGCATTCCACTAGCCCTTTCATTCTACAGTTGTACATCTTTCTATAAAAAGTTTATTTACATCAATATTTCCTTTGAATAAGTGTAAAAATAGAAATATTGAGTCAAAAGATATATTATGAAGTATTGAAGGGAAAACAGATACTAATGTACTGAGTTACAGCAAACAAGTCAGAATGATACAGCCTTAGTCTTGTTAAAAGCCACTCCTGCGTAGAAAATCTGTTATGTTCATGTGGTTGGTATTGCTTGGTGGAAATTTTGTCTAGTGTTTTCCTGTGTATGTTTCTTCTATTCTGCTTAAGGGTTTTATTCTAACTTTGCTTAATGAGAAGAAATTCCATTTGTGATCTGGAAAGTTATTGACTAATATTTCTAATGTCTGGTCCTGTTTAAACTTTTAATTTATTTAGAGATTTTTATGAGTAATTTGGTAGGAACATGAAAAAGACCAAATCAGGCAATGCTAGCAATTTACCACAAAAGTCTGGAACTCTTAAAATTCCTTTACCTCAGACTTATGATTCAGTCTCTTTCAGATTATTTTTTTGAGTGCTGGTCTGGACAGCTGTTGTCTTTTACTTCCCCAGCACCTTTCTTCCACTCTTTCCTTTGAGGGACTATTTCTCTATTCCCTAAAGTAATGGTAATCAATAAATGTGCCTCCCCTTGACTCCAGCCCACCCTACTTCAGCTAGGGATTGAACACTGTCTCTGACCAAATCTAGGATAATGAAATTCTCTCCTGGGTATTTGAATCTTGAACAGACTTGTGAAATAATGGAAAAAAGCTGAAGAATTTTGGAGAGGCCATTGTTCCTGTCCTTCCAAACCCTGTTTGAACAAATTGTCTTTAATCTGTGAGCTACCCCCATCCTTCCAGTAAATTCTGCTTTTTTTCTTTGCTTACATAAGCCAAAATTTACTGTGGTTTCTTGGAAAGAAAAAATTCTGATAACGAGATTTATATAAGAGTTGGCAGCAGAAAACAGATCCTTAGAGACATATGCAATGTTTGTTGGATAGAGATTAAATGAAAGGCTGTTGTTCATTTTTTAGGGAAGTAAATTAGCATTCCAAGGTACACAATTCACAATCAGCTTATCATCTTATGGCCTGTCATCATCTGGGATCACATGTATAGCTCTAGGACACTAGGTAGACGCTGCCATAATACAATTTAATTAGGACAATTTAGGAAAAAAAAATCACAGTATAGGGTAGTTTAGATAGGATTAGATAACTTAAAGCAAGAGAAAGACAAGAAGCAATGTCAAAATTTTTGCCTCAAGGAAAAGAATGACACTCTGATGTGAAAATATCACATACTCTGTATATGTTCAGATCTGTGGGTTTGCAATTACTAAAAACTAGCTCAGTGATTAACATAGAGTTGCTGAGTTATAAAAGTAGAATTCACAACCTCTTAAGCTTCTTATGTGACAGTTACAATATTGATCAGGAACATCTTGAACTCTAACTGTTGGAATGAAAATATTTGTGAGTACCCCAGTAAGTCCTTGGAATAATCTGAAAAAGTTCAACTGCATTTTCCAAGTGTGAGGATTAAGTATTTCCTTTTAGGAGAAAGGTAAAAATTTCCTCTCTCTTATTCTCCATTGCTGTCCTACCTATAACTAAAACCTGAATTTACCATGCCCTGTGATAATATTTAAAATCAGAGTGAAAAAAAGAAGGAATACAAGGAGAAAAAATTGCAGAAATTTCTTATACACATCATCAAAAATCTAAGTGTTATAGATGTCAAGAATTGGACTATGGTTATGTAAGATATTAGCATTAAAAGCTCCTCCCTCTCCAACTCCACCATTTTGGTTTTGAGTGCTTTGCGTACCACCATTCTGACTGGAAGGCTATCTGAGCAATAGGTCAAGCAAGAACTAAAATCTGTGTAACATGCAACTCAACTCAGAGAATTGTTGGTTAAGTAAGCCTTGCCTTTTTTTTCCTTAGGTATATAGCAAAAATGAGTGATGAGTAATATATATTGCCTTAAATTTGACATAGTTTTGAGTACTTATAAAAATCATTTCTAAGTTATAATGGAAAAATTCTGAATTATTCCAATATGATTTATATGGTAGAAAATTTCAAGGACTTTGCTCTGAGCATTACAGCTCCTGAAAATTTATATCTTTGTGATTGATTTGTGTCAGCGTAGAATATAGTAGGTGAATAATTACAGATAACTGCTATTTCAATAGTCATAGGCCAGGGAATATTCCTAAATTCTGAAATCGACCACTGTTCAACTATGGATGATCAGATTTAGAAAACTATTCTGTTCCCCTGAAAATGTCTTTTACTTTCAGGAAGGTGAGTGTCAAAAGAATAGATTTTAACCAAAATACTTTCCACCCACCTAGGAGTAAAGCTGAGAGAAGGATATACAGGAAGTCTCTGTAAATCTGTATTAGTTTGCTCGCACTGCCATAACAAAATACCATAAACTAGGTGGTTTAAACAACAGAAATCTATTTCTCACAATACTGGAGGCTGGAAGTCCAAGATCAAGGTGTTGGCAGGTCTGGCTTCTCCTGAGGCCTTTCTTCCTGGCTTGCAAATGGCCACCTTCTCTCTGTGACCTCACACAATCTTTCTTCTGTGTGCATTCATCCCTGGTATCTCTCTGTGTCCAAATTTCCCCTTCTTATAAGGACACCAGTCAGATTGGATTAGGGCCAACCCTAATGGCCTCATTTTAACTTAATCGTTTCTTTAAAGACTCTATCTCCAAATAAAGTCACATTCTATGGCATTAGGGATCAGGACTTCGACATATGACTTTTGGGGAGACATAATTTCACCCATAAAAAGTCTAGTTATTTCAAAATAATTTAAAAATCTACATGTTATTTATGGGATTGGATATTGAGGTTATTTCACCAGTAAAACAAATTGTCCATGGGTGGACTTATTGATATGGGTAAGTTGGCCAAAGTTTGTACTCAAGGCTCCAATAGGGGCCAAACAGGATATTCTACTTGTTTGCTGAGTTGAATAATGCCTCCTGGGATCCAACATTAGCCTATTCTGATGAGCTTTGAGAACCAAAAATGGCTTTTGGCATAATCTATAGGAAAAAAATATTTTTTTAATTCCAGAGAAAGAAATTCTCATTTGACCTTTGTCCATCCACTATGAGCTGCAACTGGGCCCAGAAAACTTTACCTTCAGCTTTATCTGAAGAATAGATTGAGGAGGAAAAGGATCAGAATATTTTCGACATTCTTTAGGTCCCGCTTTCTATATGCTCTAAATGCTGCTGTTGAGTGAACTTTCCGCTGTCGGATAGCCCGGGAGAAATACACAATAGAATAGTGTAGGTCAAAACAGCTGCAGACACCAAGAAGACATAGCTTTTACAATAGGCAGTCAGGAGCTGAAGTGCTCTGATCTTAGGCTTGTCTCTCATTGACTTTGTTCACATCTTCTTTGTACACCAGTTCAGAAAATTGCTGGCACATAGAATTTTCTCAATAAATGTTTGTTGAATAAATGTATGGACTACAATAATATCTATGTTTTAATGAGGGCTTACCATTTCCCAAACCTTTACTAAGATCTCTTATAACTATTAACTTATGTAATCATCAAAACCTCTCTAATAGCATTGGCAGTATTCTTTTCCCCGTAGTCAGATAAGAAACTGTAATTTTCCCAGTATCCCCTGCCTGATGGTTGGCACAACTGGGGCTTAAACTCAGTTTAAGATAGACTCCAGAACCTATGTTCCTTAATACTATGAAGGTTCTTCCTAGAATTTCCAAAAAAAAATCTATAGACTTTTATCTAGATGATTATATTCTAACCATTTGGTCTGGAAGGTGAGATAGCTGAGGTCAGGATCTGTAAGATTCCTATTAAACTTGCTGAAAAGTCAGAGATCTGAAAAGAGAAATATTGGTAGACTGGTGACAGGAAGTGTTTTTCGGAAAAGATATGCCAATGGACCTTTGAGAATGGATCAAACACCTAAAAAAATCTGTGCCCCATGTGAATGCTCACCCAAATGTCTCCCCTACAGTAGAGACTAGTAATAATCCAGTTGACAAAGAGTCTCCTATTTTGATAAGATTCAACTTCTGCAATCATCCCAGTACTTGCTCAGTGCCCTCATGAATACTTTCTTCAGTGTGGCAGTAATAAAAAGCAGTGCAATGATCCCAAAACACAAATTTCCGCTTACCAAGGCTGGTCTGGTGATTGCCACTATTAAGTTCCTAAATTGCCAGTAGCAGTGATCAACCTTGAAGTTATAGAATGGTACAAATATCCTAAAGGGACCAGCCAAGTCCCCAGTGGCAGGTTGATTATATTGGACCTCTTTTGTCATAGGAAGGGCAGTACAAAGTTTTTCTTATTGGAATAATAGCTTTTATGTTTAGGATTCTTTTTTTTTTTTTTGGTCTCCCATTTTCCTGGACTTAGCACTTAATGCATCATAATGACGCAATCAAACGTCTTCCAGAAAACTCTTATCAAAGTGAAAGACATAAGGTACAGAGAAGATCCCCATGAGTTTCAGTGTTCATATACACCATCACCCACAAATAGCTGGCCTTATGAAATGGCTCAATAAAACTTAATTCAGGCTGGCCTGTGGCTTGGCGGTTAAGTGCGCGGGCTCCGCTACTGGTGGCCCGGATTTGGATCCCAGGCGCGCACTCACACACTGCTTCTCCCGCCATGCTGAGGCCGCGTCCCACATAGAGCAACCAGAAGGATGTGCAACTATGACATACAACTATCTACTGGGGCTTTGGAGGGAAAAAAAAGGAGGAGGATTGGCAATAGATGTTAGCTCAGAGCCGGTCTTCCTCAGCAAAAAAAAAAGAGGAGGATTAGCATGGATGTTAGCTCAGGGCTGATCTTCCTCACAAAAAAGAAAAAAAAACTTAATTCAAATGCCAGCTAGGAGACATTACTCCAACAAGTGAAGGAGGTTTTGTATACTCTGAAACAGCAAAAAAAAAAAATCGGTGCTATAGTTCTCCCAGCCAAAATAGATAGAGCTAATAACCAAGGATCAGAAATGGGGTGGAACCTTTTATATTTCTATAAAATGACCCACATTTTAAATATTTAATCCTGTCCCCAAGAATATGGTATCTGCGGGGGGAAAGGTTTTAGTGGTCAAGGTTGAATGTTTCTACAAGGAGATAGACTCTCTTGTGACCACTGGATTGGAAGATGAGGCTGCTCTTTGGCCATTGGCTTCTCCTTACAAAAGGGGGTTAAGGCATTAAGTGTGATGATTGACCTTTACTGTCAAGGGAAAACACAATTCTTCCAAATACAGGGGTAATAGAGTATGGTTGGAGCCCAGCTATTTCCTACACTCCTCTTTGTATTTTCGATGCCAGTGGATACAATTATTGGAAGACTACTACAGCCTTACATAGGCAGTATCACAAGCACTTATGTCTCTGGAAATGAATGTTTGGGTCATGCCTATGTGCAAAAACACCTAACCAAATTAGGGACTGGCTAAAGGACAGAGGAATATGTAATATGTTGCAAAGAAAAAAGTAAAACATACTAACTGTAGCCTTGTGAGCAGTTGACCGAATAAAGGCCACAGTATTTACTGGTATTTTTCTGCTTGCTCTATCATTTCTTTCTCTTCCTTCTGACTACTATCTTATCCCAGATTTGTGGGTGGTGGTTATGTTTATCACGTCATCTGTAGATTGCAGAAGAACAAGATGAAATACTGTTGAAATTAGAAGAGAGAGAGACATCAACCGCAGGACCAGTTGTTGATGCCAAGTGCGAGAACTGCACAGTCCTGTGGAGGTTTCTTTGGGAATAGGGATGAGTGTTAGTTTGTTTGCCCAGCGTTATTTCCCTTTCTTTTAGTAATGACATGCTTCATTTCTTCTGAGGACTAAATTTCCTGTTTCATGAGGTCCCTGCAGGATTCGCAATCCTCTGGCACATGAACTGAGTGAGGACAACCAGGCAGAGTAAAGACACCTGAAAATGTGACTCTTGAGAGGCCTAAGGCAAGGTTGCAAACAGTTGGAGCTCAGTCCTTGCGGCACCCGGAGGAAACTCCCCATTATTTTCTCCCAACTAGTCTTCATGGCTTCTTAGCTTTCTGTTCTTGCTGAGGTCTTATAGTAGTTAAACGCCTCCTGGGAATTCGTAAGCTTCCCAATAGGCTTTCAATCAATCGTCTCTCTGCTTAAGTTAACCCAAGTTTGTTTTTAACACTTGGGACCAAACAGTCTAAATGGTACATTTTCTTAATTTATTTCACAGGCTCTTATACCCTGAAAACAGTATTGCATCTTGTTCTCTCATATTTTTTCTTTGTTCTTTTATCAAGACTGGAAATTAGAGGTACCTCTAAGTAGCTGTTCACCCTGGACACGTCATTAGTCTCTGTAGGTGTCAGAGTCTTCATGTATAAAATAAGGTAATTTTTACCCTAAGTAGCTCCCAGAGTGGTTGTGGAAATTAAACTATGAGCAGTATGAGATGATGTTTAGAGAGACGTAAGGTATAATATCTAGCACTCTTAGGCACAAGCCTAATTAGGACAAGCTTTTATTAGAAGACTATTTCTCTGGATTTACTCTCTCTCGGCACCAGAATATTGCCCATAAATGGTTAGGTATACTCTGTACAGCCCAGGTATATATTCATAACCAGACTCTGTCCTACATAAAGCCTTCCCCAGTGACCATCCACTTCTTTCCAAAGAGTAATTTTTTTTCTCTTCTTTGCTTTATATTCTCATAGCATTCTTCACCATTCCCACCACAGCACTTACCACACACAATTAAATACTTGCATACCTTTCTTTCACCTCTTAGTGATTGAGCGTTACTTGAAGACAGTCACCACGTCTTGATTATCAGTACTCACTCTTCTTGTATACATTCAGTTTTTCAATTAATTAATAAATAAATTAAAAATAACAAGAGAATAAAGAAAAATCAATAACGGCAATATTAACATTCTACATTTGTGCTTTAATAACATTGCAGTACCAGGCATGATGTTAATAAACGCTACACAGCTGAACTGCGCTTACCAGGAGATGGATCCATGGTGCTTTCCAGAAAGTGTAATTATGAATCATAATGAGAACATTCTGGAAGAGCATTTTTCAAAGGAAGAGGCTCTGGTTTGGTAATTTAGTTTTAGGACAGGTACTGTGTTAGAAGAATTTGATAGAAAGAACAGCTGTGAATGACTTTAGGAAACATTTCCAGGGCTACTGTGAGTACTGCACAGTGTCATTGCACAATAGTATTCACCTACACTCCCCTGGATGACCACCAGAATACAGAGAGATTTGTTACTGTAATGAACATTTCTTCTAACATTGGTTGGAAGTTCTATCTGAGCAACAATTTATGGACTGTAATAGCTAGGTAGAGGAAGGTAGCTTATCCCAGGCACTGCTGTCTAAGAGACCACGGGTAATGCGGTGAGATATTATGGAACTTTATTCCACACTAATCTACATAACATATAAGAAGGCTTTATTAATTTCGTACATGTGATTTTGGTTCATTGAGACCAGGGTCCTATAAACGGGAGAATCAGTGTTAATGAACACAGCAAATCAAAAGAAATGTCCATTAGTATAGGGGTTAGGAACCATATTAAGAAAATGGTGTTAGGTTTACTTCTTAAATAATATTTACATGAATTTTAAGTTCAAAAGTGGAATTTTAAGTTCAAAAGTGGAATCTCAGTTTGAACTGGCCTCTCTGTTCCACTAAAGGGCATGAGCAATAGTTAAATTATGATATCATGGGTTAGCCAAATTTTTATTTAGTTTCACTCTAAAAACACTCTAAAGCTGTCTTTATCTCTAAATGTTTTTTATAAGAATTTGAGAGAAATAATGTTTAAACAAGAGCCTTGGACTTTTTTTTATTTGCACTTAAAATTTTTATTTCCACCTATTTTTGTTCAAAGTAATTCAGAGTATGTGTATCTAGGTGTCATATCTTTGCAAAGCACTCTTGATAGTCAATAGGGATTTTAATCACTACCTTGGTAGGAAAAAAGTCACACTATGCAAATTAAAATCAATGTAATTTGATATGAAAACAGCTTTAGAATCAGAACAAACATAACTTCGAATCTAGGATCCCTCACTTAATAACTGCATGGCTTGAGTATGTTACTTTACTTGACCAACTTTCTGTTTCCGCATCAACAAAGTGAGGATTAGAAAACAAAAAGCTTACTAGAATTTGGAAGGATTAAATCAGAAGAACAGAAGTAAAGATCTGGCTCATAGTAATAACTGATTAATATAAATTTATTTTTACTTTTTATATTGTTTCTAAGAAAGGGATGGAAGGAAAAAGAATCATAAGGTTCAAGGGCAAGTAGATGGGAGAGCAGCCCCACATCACTGGAAAGGAGAATAAGAATAATGTGGAACCACATATTAGGTATTCCCTTATAATGGGGGCACAGGAGTGGGAGTGAGAATGAGAGCCCCTCAAGTCATATGTGAAGTGGAAATGACCACCCATCAGCTGTGCCTCGCCTGACTTTCAGGAACTCTGCATTGTGGAAGAACTCTGGTGTTCCATTCAATTACTAACTGTGTATTCCTTGACATTTGTCTCATGAAATATGATTGCTATTTAAAAGGTAAAAAATGTGATTAATGTATTTCTTTTAGCTTTCATGATTTGAGAAAGAAGCGTCTTTTATATAACATAAAGAAAAATGAATTTCAGAATTTTTAGGTGAGGGAGGTTTCTCTATTCTAATCTTTTAATTAATTAATTAGGTTAGTTAATAATATAATCCTTCTAAAAAAATTTTCAAATTCTCTAAACATCGATCAATGCCAGGTCAATCTTTTCTTGAATTTATTGCATTGTATTTTCCCATTTAATCTGTATCTTCACAATCTTTGATAGGTATACTAGTTTTCTATTGTTGCTGTAACAGATTACCACAGACTTGGTGACATAAAACAATACCAATTTATTATCTTACATTTTTGTAGGTTAGAAGTCAGATGCAGGTCTTGCTGGACTAAACTAAAGGTGTTTTCAGGGCTGTGTTCTATTCTGGAGGCTCTAGGGGCAAGAAAAGAACTGGTTTTCTTGCCTTTTCCAGGTTTTAGAGGCTGTCCATATTCCTTGGCTCGTGGCCCCCTTCCTTCATCTTCAAAGCCAGCAAAGGTGAGTGGATTCCTCCTCACACAGCATCACTCTGACTTCTGCTTTTGCTTTCTTGCTCTGCTTTTAAGGGCCTTCTTCTTTTACCTTGTCCCACCCAGATAGTTCAGGATAATCTCCCAATATCAAGATTCTTAACTTAATCGTATTTGCAAAGCTCCGTTTGCCATGTAAGGTAATATATTTACATTATGGTTTCGAGGATTATGATGTGGATATTTTTGAGGGAAAATATTGTGAAATAGCTCTCCAGCTTTCTTTCTTTTCTCTGTCTCTCTCTCTCTCTTTCAGTTGACATATTTTTAAGACCGTTACATTTTGGTGTGTGTTAATTTAGTTTATTACTTCTGACTGCTGTCTAGTGTACCTTCTTGTACGTTCACCACATTTTACTTACCCATTCCTTTATTGACAGACAAGTAGGTTGCCAACACTTCCTACCACAAACACAGCTGTTATGAACAACCTCATGCATATTCCTTTGTAACAAGCATGGTATTTTTCTGGAGTATATACCTAGGACCAAGATTACTGGATAAAATAGTCCACACATCCTTAATTTTCGTTAACTACTGCCACAGTTCACTCTAGACAGGCAGCACAAGTTTGCAATCCCCTCTGCCACGGAACATAAAAGTTCTCACAGACCCTTATCCTTGCAAACACTGAACATTATCTGGTTTTATAATTTTTGCCAATCTCATGGATATCATGTGGTTTTTAATTTACGTGTTTTTTAATGCTTTTTATTTCAGTGTAACATATGTGAAGAGCAGGGAACAGATTGTAAGAGTGTAGAGCTCAATCACATAATAAATTGAACATGCTTGTGTAGCCAACACCTCAAAAACAGACAGAAGCCTCCACAACTCACCCGTTAGTTACTGTCCTCTCCAAGTGTAGCAATTACTCAGATTTCTATCTCTACAGAATAAGTTTCTAAGGAATCTAAGTAGAATAAAATAGCATGTTTTTGTTTATTGTTTGTTTCCCAGCACCATTTGTGAGATTTACAGGTGGATTTGTGTGTAGCTATAGTTGTTCATTCGCATTGCCTCATAGAGTTTAGACGATTCAGTGACAGTTTCTAGCATATGAACACCCAGTAAGTAGCACCTGTTGTTTCTATGAGCTTTTGTGTTTCCCAGTCCCTTTCTCTCCTAGCTCCTAGATACGCAGCCCCTGAAATGGGGCTCTCCGACAAACTGCTTTCATTGTCAAGTTTGAATTAACTGGCCTTTCAGCCCAACCCCTGCCTACCTCTATCTTCATCTCCCATAACTCAGCCTCCACATCATTTACTGTTAACTCACATGAACTGTTGATCCTGTTGCCTGAAATAACTCATTTGCTGTGATAAACTCCTACAAATTTGCTGCATGATTTGTTTATCTGTTCTACTGCAGATGTACCTTTGTGTGGCTTTAACATATTACGAATAGTGTTGCAATAAAAATACTGGTAGATGACCTTTAGTGAACGTGTATTTTTATATATACATGTTTAATAGATTCAAACCTGGTGGTGTAATCGGAGTCATATAGTATGAGTTTGTTAATTTTTTACAGATATTACCAGAGAGTTTTCCAAAGTGGTTATATCAATTTCTACTCACATCATTAGTGTATGAGTCCTGGTCGCTCCACATCCTTATCAACAGTATTGTTTGTTTCTTTTCCGTTTGTTCATTCTAGTGGGTGTGTAGAGGTATCTCATTGTTCTTTTTAATTGCCATTCCCTGATGTCTAATGATGTTGAGCACTTTCTGTATGTTTATTGGATATTTGAATTTTATCTTTTGTGAAATGGCTGTTCAAGTATTCTGCCCATTTTTGTTGGGTTGTTTTGCCTTTTGTTATTGAGTTATAGTAGTTATTTATATATTAAAAATATGAATCATTTGTTGGATATAGGTGTAATAAATATTATCTCTAACATTGTAGCTTCATTATTCACCCTGTGAAATGGTAACTTTGGATGAACAAAATTACTACTTTAAGGTAGTCAGACTTAGTTTTTCCTCTAAAGATAGGGCTTTAAGAGTCTAGTTTAAAAAACATTTGTTTCTGAAAGTGCTATTGTTTTACCTTTCACATTGATAACTACTGTCAATCTAGAATTGTTTGTTATGTTTACTCTAAGATTGGGGGTGAAGTGCTCCCATTGATCTACCACTATTTATTGAAAAGACCCTACTTAATTCAAGGCATTACCATATCACCTTGTTTATAAATCAGGTGGTTCTGTTTCTGGATTCTATTCTGTTGCCTTGATCTCTTTGTCTACCCCTTCACAAGTAAGTCACATTCTTAATACCTATAGTTGTATGTTATAGTCTTGGTATGTGGTGGTGTAAGGTCTTCAGCTTTGTTTTTCTTTAAAATTACCTTGGATATCCTTGGTACCTTTCTCTTCTGTCTTAGTCTCTTTGGGCTGCTATAGCAAACTACCATAGACTGAGTGGCTTATAAACAACAGAAATTGATTTCTCACAATTCTGGAGGCTGGGAAGTCCAAGATCAAGGCACCAGCGGATTCAACATCTAGTGAGGATCCACTTCCTGGACAGCCATCTTCTCCTTGTGTCCTCACATGCTAGAATTTGCAAGGGAGCTCTCTGGGGCATCTTTTCTAAGGGCACTAATCCCACACATGAAGGTTCTACCCTCATGACCTAATCCCCTCCTTAAGGCCCTAGCTCCAAATACCATCGCATTAGGAATTAGGTTTCAACATATGAATTTGGGGGAGATCATAGACATTCAGTTTATAGCAACTTCCATACGGATTTAAGAACTAGCTAGTAAATAGCCACAAAAAAATTGCTGACATTTTTATTGAGATTACATTGAATCTAAAGATCAGTTTCTGGAGAGTATACATCTTTAAAATGTTATCTTTCAATATATGAACATAGTGCTTTATTTATTGATTGATATTTGTTTTCTTTAATTTCTCTTAAAAATGTTTTGTGCCAACATCCACAAAAAACAACGCCATTTAAAAATTGGCAAAGGACTTGAATAGCTATTTCTCCAAAGAGGATATACAAGTGTCCAATAAGCACATGAGAAGATACTGAACATCACTAATCATTAGGGAAATTTAAATCAAAACCACAATGAGGTACCATCGCATACCACTGGGATGGCTACTATCAAAAAACAGAAAACAACAAGTGTTGGCAAGGATGTGGAGTAATTGAAACCCTTGTTCCAATTGTTGGTGGAAATGAAAATGTGCAAACTCTATGGAAAACAGTATGATGGTTCCCCCCAAAATTCAAAATAGAATTACCATATGATCCAGCAATCCCACTTCTGGGTATATACCCAAAAGAATTGGAAGCAGGATCTTGAAGAGATGTATATATGTTCATAGCAACATTGTTCACAATAGCCAAAAGATGGAAGCAATCCAAGTGTCCATCGATGAATGAATGGATAAACAAAATGTGGTATACACATATAATGGAATATTATTCAGCCTTAAAAAGGAAGGAAATTCTGACACATGCTACATTATAGAAGAACCTTGAGGACATTATGCTAAGTGAAATAAGGCAATCACAAAAAGACAAATACTGTATGATTCTGCTTACATAATTTACCTAGAGTAGCCAAATTCAATGAGATAGAAAGTAGAATGGCGGTTGCCAGGGGAGAGAGAAGGAAGGAATAGGGAGTTGTTGTTTAATGGATATAGTGTTTCAGTGCCCATTATCTATTGTGTTGTCAGACTTTTTCTTATTGATTTGTAAGAGTTCTTTATTTTGAGTATGGGTCTTTTGTTAAATGTAATAGTGAATATATTCTCCAATTTCATGTGTTGCCTTTTCATTCTATTAGTGTCTTTTGATAAATATAAGTTCTTTCTTATAATGTAGCCATTTATTTTATTTCATTTTTTAATATAGATAACACTTTTGGGGCCCTGTTAAGAAATCTTTGCCCACACTCAGGGAATAAAGATTTTCTTCTGTATTTCTCCAAATGGTTTATTGTTTTACAGGTCACATTTAAGGTTTGATCCATCTAGAACTGATTTTTTTTTTTTGGTGTGAATAAGTCAAAAAATGTATTTTTGGGGAGTGATGTCAGGGTCACTTCCCCCAATAAGATACAACAAAAGGAACCAGTCACAGACCAATAATGGACTCCTAGACAGTGAAAAGGAAGATCAGAAAGATCCACACTGCCGCACATCTGAGAGTGGAAAGTGCTGGGCCCCTGCAGGAAGTGAGGAGAGGTAAGGAGAACTCCTGTCCCTCCCCATCAGATCAGTGATACTGGTCTGCATGGCTCCCAGAGAGGGCGGAGGGTTGGCCCTCTGTGGGGCAACTGTAGCTCTTCAGGCTCTCTCAGCCAGTGGGAAACTCCCACACAGAGAACTCAGAACTGCTACAGGGGTACCATCAACATCTGAGCACCCCAGGAGAGTGGATAATGAGGGGCAAGCAAGAAGCCCCCCATGCCAGGGACCCAGAAAGCAAAAGAGAGAGCCTCCCCCCCCGGATGCCGGACAGTGCAGCTCAGCTGACCAGACAAGACCAAGTGGCTGGCCAATCGCAGCGAGCAGCTGGGGCAGAGCATAGGGGGCTCAGATTACACAGCCCTTAATGCCCACACAGTGGTGGCGGGTGGAAATTGCAACCAGATATTTCCAGGATGAGGAAAAACAAAGCGAATACAAGAACCACAATGCAAAGATACATGAAATCACCAGACCAGAAGGAAAATGACAAGCACCCAGAAACCAACCCTGAAGACACAGAAATCCATAAACTAAACGACAGAGATTTCAAAATAGCTATCATAAAAAAACTCAATGAAATACGAGATAACACAGACAAACACTTCAATGAGATTAGGAGTTTCTTCACAAAAGAGATTGAAATCATAATGAAAAACCAATCAGTACTGATGGAGATGAAGAACACAATGGAGGAGATAAAGGAGAATCTGGAACCTTTAAAGAACAGAGCTGACAATATGGAGGAAAAAATTAGCATTATAGAGGATAGGAATACAGATATGCTCCAGATGGAAGAGGAGAGACAAGTAAGACTAAAAAGAAATGAAGAATGTCTCCAAGAAATATCTGACTCTATTAGGAAATGTAACATAAGAATGATAGATATTCCTGAGGGAGAAGAGGAAGAAAGAGGAACAGAGAGCCTATTCAAGGAAGTAAGAGCTAAGAACTTCCCAAATTTGGAAAAGGAGCAGGAAATACCAGTAAGTGAAGCCAACAGGTCACCTAAATAAGTCAACAGGCAAAGGCCCACTCCACGATATCTAGTGGTAAGGATGGCAAAAGTCAATGACAAAGAAACAATATCAAGGGCAGCTAGACAAAAACAAAAAATAATGTACAGAGGAACTCCCATCAGGATCTCAGCAGATTTCTCAACAGAAACTTTACAGGCTAGCAGAGACTGGAATGATATATTCAAAATACTGAAAGACAAAAACTTTCAGCCAAAAATACTCTATCCAGCAAAAATATCCTTCAAATATGATGGAGAAATAGTAACTTTCCCAAATAAACAAAAGCTAAGGGAGTTCATGGCCACGAGACCCCCACTACAAGAAATACACACAAAGGCCTTCAGGCCTGAAAAAAAAACAGGATAAAGGGAATACAAAGCTTGGAGCAAGGAGAAAAATAGGTAGACAAAATCAGAAAAAAAAAAGAGGATAAAGGGAATACAAAGCTTGGAGCAAGGAGAAAAATAGGTAGACAAAATCAGAAAAATAGTAGATCTTTACCAGAATAGGTTAGTAACCACTTAAATACCAAAATCAAAGATCAAAGCAAAGAATTCACCAAAAATAAATATAACCTCATCACTGTAAACACACATCCACAGCACAAGATAGAATAAGGTATAACAAGTACGACTTAGTAGCAGAAGAGGAAAGAGATTGAGTTGACTTAGTATAAGGAAATAAGAGGCCATCAGATAATGGACTATCTCATACACAAGATTTTTTATACAAACCTCAAGGTAACCACTAAACAAAAAATCAAAACAAAATCACATATGATAAACAAAGAGAAAATTAGAAGATTCATAAGACAGAACAACCAAACTGAATTGGCAGTCCGAAACAAATGGGACAAGAAACAAAGGAAATGCAAAAGAACTGGAAAATAAATGACAAAACCGCAAAATTAAGCCCTCATATATCAATAATTACCCTAAATGTAAATGGATTGAACTCTCCAATCAAAAGATACAGAGTGGCAGGATGGATTAAAAAGCAAGACCCAACAATATGCTGCCTCCAGGAAACACATCTCAGCTCTAAAGACAAGCACAGGCTCAGAGTGAAAGGATGGAAGACAATACTCCAAGGTAATGGCAAACAAAAGAAAGCAGGTGTTGCCATACTCATATCAGACAAAGTAGACTTCAAGATAAAACAGGTTAAGAGAGACAAAGAAGAGAAGTATATAATGATAAAAGGGACACTCCACCAAGAAAACCTATCAATTATAAATATGTATGCACCCAACATAGGAACACCAAAGTACATAAAGCAACTATTAACAAACCTCAAAGGAGATATTAACAACAGCACAACAATAGTAGGGGATCTTAATACCCCACTTACATCAATGGATAGATCATCCAGACAAAAGGTCAATAAAGAAAGGGTGGACTAAAATGAAAAACTGGACGAGATGGACCTGGTAGACATATACAGAGCACGCCATCCAAAAATAGCTGACTACACATTTTTCTCAAGCATGCATGGAACATTCTCAATGATAGACCATATGTTGGGAAACAAGGCAAGCTCCAATAAATTTGAGAAGATTGAAATCATAACAAGCATCTTTTCAGACCATAATGCTATGAAACTGGAAATCAACCACAAAATAACCTGGGAAAGTGACAAAAATGTGGAGATTAAACAACATGCTACAGAACAACCAGTGGATCATTGATGAAATTAAAAGAGAAGTCAAAAACTATCTGGAAACAAATGAAAATGAAAATATGACATACCAAATCATATGGGATGCTGCAAAAGTGGTCCCGAGAGGGAAACTCATAGTGATACAAGCCCACGTTAACAAACAAGACAAAGCCCAAATAAGCAACCTTAAATTACTCCTAACATAACTAGAAAAAGAAGAACAAACAAAGCCCAAAGTCAGCAGAAGGAGAGAAATAATAAAAACCAAAGAAGAAATAAATGAAATTGAGACCAAAAAACAGTAGAAAAGATTAATGAAACAAAGAGTTGGTTCTTTGAGAAGATAAACAAAATTGACAAACCCTTAGCCAGACTTACTAAGAAAAAAGGAGAAAAGGCTCAAGTAAATAAAATTAGAAATGAAAGAGGAGAAATTACAATGGATACCATGGAAATACAAAGGATTATAAGAGAATACTATGAGAAATTATATGCCAACAAATGGACAATCTAGAAGAAATGGGTAAATTCTTAGACTCATACAACCTCCCAAAACTGAGCCAAGAGGAAATGGGGAATCTGAATAGACCAATCACAAGTAAAGAGATTGAAATAGTAATCAAAAACCTCCCAAAAAATAAAAGTCCAGGACCAGATGGCTTCTCCAGCGAATTTTACCAAACATTCAAAGAAGATTTAATACCCATCCTTCTCAAACTATTCCAAAAAATAGCGGAAGCGGGAATACTTCCTAACTCATTCTACAAAGCCAACATCACCCCAATACCAAAGTCAGACAAAGACAATACAAAGAAGGAAAATTACAGGCCAATATTGCTGATGAACATAGATGTAAAAATCCTCAACAAAATTGGCAAACCGAATACAGCAATACCTTAAAAAGATCATACACCATGATCAAGTGGGATTTATACCAGGGACACAGGGATGGTTCAACACCTGCAAGTCAATCAACGTGATACACCACATCAACAAAACAAAGAATAAAAACTACATGGTCCTCTCAATAGACACAAAGAAGGAATTAGACAAGATACAACATCCATTTATGATTAAAAACTCTCAACAAAATGGGTATAAAAGGAAAGTACCTCAATATAAGAAAGGCTATTTATGACAAACCAAAAGTCAACATCATACCCAACGGGGAAAGACTGAAAGCCATTCCTCTAAGAACAGGAACAAGGCAGGGCTGCCCACTCTCACCACTCTTATTCAACATCTGGAGGTTTTGGCCAGAGCAATTAGGCAAGAAAAGGGAATAAAAGGAATCCAAATAGGCAATGAAGAAGTGAAACTCTCACTATTTGCAGATGACCTGACTTTATATATATAAAACCCTAAAGAATCCATTGGAAAACAATTAGAAATAATCAACAGCTACAGCAAAGTTGCAGGGTACAAAATCAATCTACAAAAATCAGTTGCATTTCTGTATGCTAATAATGAACTAACAGAAAGAGAGCTCAAAAAGATAATACCATTCACAATTGCATCAAAAAGAATAAAATATCCAGGAATAAAACTTACCAAGGAGGTGAAAGACCTATACAATGAGAACTACAAGACATTATTGAAAGAAATCGATGATGACATAAAGAAACGGAAAGACATCCCATGCACATGGATTGGAAGAAGAAACATAGTTAAAATGTCTATATTATCTAAAGCAATCTACAGATTCAACGCAATCCCAATCAGAATCTCAATGACATTCTTCATGGAAATAGAAAAATGAATGCTAAAATTCATATGGGCAACAAAAGACCCCAAATAGCTAAAGCAATCCTAAGAAAAAAGAACAAAGCTGGAGGCATCACAATCCCTGACTTCAAAACATACTACAAAGCAATGGTAATCAAAACAGCATGGTACTGGTACAAAAACAGACACACAGATCAAAGGAACGGAATTGAAAGCCCAGAAATAAAACCACACATATACAGACAGCTAATTTTAGACAAAGGAGCTACGAACATACAATGGAGAAAGGAAAGTCTCTTCAATAAATGGTGTTGGGAAAACTGGACAGCCACATGCAAAAGAATGAAAGTGGACCATCTGCTGTTGCCATTCACAAGAATTAACTCAAAATGGATCAAAGACCTGAAGGTGAGACCTGAAACTATAAAACTCATAGAAGAAAACATAGGCAACACACTATTTGACATTGGTCGGAAGGGAATCTTTTCTGATGACATGCCCACCCATACTAGGGAAACTAAAGAAAAAATAAGCAAGTGGGACTTTATCAAATTAAAGAGCTTCTACAAGACAAACGAAACCAGAATCAAGATGAACAGACAACCCACCAGCTGGGAGAGAATATTTGCAAAACATACATCTGACAAGGGGTTAATCTCCATAATGTATAAAGAACTCACACAACTGAACAACAAAAAACAAACAACCTGGTCAAAAAGTGGGCAGAGGAAATGAAGAGACACTTCTCCAAAGAAGATATACAGATGGCCAATAGGCACATGAAAAGATGTTCAACATCACTAATCATCAGGGAAATGCAAATCAAAACAACATGAAGATATCACCTCGTGCCCATTAGAATGGCTATAAGCACCCAGACAAAAAACAACAAATGTTTGAGAGGATGTGGAGAAACAGGAACCTTCATACACAGCTGGTGGGAATGCAAACTGGTGCAGCCTCCAAGGAAAACGGTATGGAGAGTCCTCAAAGAATTAAACATAGAAATGCTCTATGATCCAGCCATCCCACTACTGGGAATCTATCCAATGAACCTGAAATCAACAATCCAAAGAGGCTTATTCACCCCTATGTTCATTGCAGCATTGTTCACTATAGCCAAGAATGGAAGCAACATAAGTGTCCCTCGACTGACGATTGGATCAAGAAGATGTGGTATATATATACAACAGAATACTACTCAGCCATGAAAAAGACAAAATTGTCCCATTTGCGACAACATGAATGGGCCTAGAGGGTATTATGTTAAGTGAAATAAGCCAGAAGGAGAAAGACAAACACCGTATGATCTCACTTATATGTGGAATATAAGCCAACACATGGACAGAGAAAACTGTATTGTGGTTACCAGGGGCAATGGGGGTAGGGGGTGGGCACAAGGGGTGAAGGGAGACATATATATGGTAATGGACAACAAAAATGTACAACCCAAAATTTCACAATGTTATAAAGTATTAAAACATCAATAAAAAAATGTATTTTCACATGACTGACTACTGCATTACAAACAATCACCTTTGTCAAAAATCAGGTGACCACAGGGGCGTAGCAGTTAAGTTCATACGTTACGCTTCGGCAGCCCTGTGTTTGCCTGTTTGGCTCCTGGGCATGGACCTACACCGCTCTCATCAAGCCATGCAGAGGTGGCGTCCCATATAGAAGAGCTACAACTCTATAACTATGATATACAACTAGGTACCAGGGCTTTGAGGAGAAAAAAAGAAAAAGAGGAAAATTGGCAACAGATGTTAGCGCAGGGCCAATCTTCCTCAAAGAAAAAAAAAGAAGACACTACTGAGATTTGGATCTATATTAAATTGGACAGGACAAAGCAAAGAGAAGGCCCAAACAGAAGTGGGGAAGGGAACCAGTGCCTGGAGATCTCCACAAGTATGAGACCATATTTTTGACCTCTTCACAAAAACAAGAGAAGCTGGTACTCTACAGTATGAAGCTGAAAAACTCTCCTAATCCAACCCTCCTTCTTAAAGTTCAGGAAAATTAAAATTACATAAAAATTAGGAATAGAAAAATCTTGTGTTTGAATCCCATACAAAGGCATTACAAGGAATAATGTGGTGGGAAGGATACCACATAACAAACCTATAGACAAAAAAGTAGCATGTGAAACAGAAGAAATTACAACCCACTATTTCAAAGTGGCCTGGAATAGACTAAGAAAATAACAGAAGACATGAGAGAACAACATAAATTACAATTAAGAAAAAATCTGAAATGAAATTACAGAAATTAAGAAAGAATTGGAATAAAAGAAATGTATTTCAAAAATTAATATTAAACTATAAAAAACATAAAAGAATTAAAACAACAGGTAATTCCTCAAGATAAATCAAAGTTTAAGAGGAAGAACATTCAAAGTGAAAAAGAAATGACACATCTCAGATAGGATTTGAAGGAAAATGATAAATGTAGAAGATATTCAAGAAAGATCCAACATATGTATAGTAGGAATTCCCAATGGAGAAAAATCAAACACAAATATTAATAATAAATATTTAAGAAATTGAAAAGTCACTAGCATGGCCAACACTGAGACTTGGTCTAGTAAAATATAACAATAAACTTTAAAAATACTCTCTAGACTTCTAAACAAAAAGAGCAAATTACTCATAAGGGAAAGATCATTGTGTCATCAGAACTTTCTAATAGCAACCCTTTATGTCAGATGGCAATGCTTGCCTAAGGAAACATATTCAAGGAAAGACTATGTGAATCAAGAATAGTATATCTTGCTAAACTGATTTTCAAAATAAAAGCAGCATTAACAGTTATCAAAATATAAGATCCTGGAGAATTTTTTTCCCACGAAACCTTCCTCAGGAATCTGCTACAGAATGAGCTTTGATTACCAAAGTAATTGGGAAGATATAGATTAAAAGACTACGAGTATATAAGTACATTGCATTTAGAACTAAGAATAAATTATGCTTATAAGGGAGAAATTATAGTATATCATAGTTGTATGCTCTGACAAAAGACACAGCTCAATTATTTTAAAAAATAGGAGGACAATGGGAAGAGTATGTCAAAATATAAAATACCAGTTATTACCTGGAGGTAAAATAATATTACTTCAAGTTACATCCTATGGGAGAGGTTGGAGTAAGGGAATAAAAGTTTATTAGCTAATTTCAGTCTTCTTAGTAAAGCGCCAATAGAAAATGATTCTGAAAGGATATCATAAAATGGTATTAATACTAAAGGAAACATAGGAACAGAAATGCAAACTTCCCTAAAATAAACCATATATTAAAATGATATGCTATCCTCTCTCTAAAGGTCATATTGTATAGGTATTTACTTTTCCTAAATAATGATGGAAGGGTAAACCATAAAATAATTAATTAATTAATTAACCTATAAGGGAGAGAATAGAGATAGAGTTTACACTTCTTTAAATGTGACTAATTTTGTGGATTTGACTTGGAAATATGCAAATGTTTTATGTAAAAGTTAAATAATATTACATATTTATTAATTTCTAAAATTACAAATATTAACTGGAGTAAATCAACATGTACTTGGAGGCATAGAAAGAGATTGTTCGAACTCATGTGGAACACATTAATTTGATAATACTAATGCGGTACATTGAATTACAAGAAGAAATGAAAAATAAAAATTTATAAAATTTTTAGTAACCATATTATTAGTGGTAGTTGTCAGTACTATAATTTTGTTTCACTGTGGGTAATGTGGGATAAAATTAATGAGTAATTATGGGATGTTTTAATTCTAACATCTCCAGTGTCCTTGACAACCGGAATTTTTCACCATTGAAGAGAGTAGATGAAAATGTAAGAGAGAAGTTATGTAAAAATTTTGAAATCCTGACTTTGCCTTTAAAGTATCCGCATGATGCCATTACTTATCATATTACAAAAAATATTTCTTGGTCTACCCAACTAAGAGGACTAAAAACAACAAATAATTCAGAAGCAATGAGTACACTTAATTCTCATATTGTGGTCACACCAAGAGGAACCAGGGGATTTGGAGAAATTGCTGAGTTCAGAACGGGGGCAATAAATATATGTGGCTGGAACAACTTTACAGATCTAACAGCAAGGAAATTATCAATGACCACCAGAGTGGGGTCGAAAGACTTCAAAAGACAAATTTGAAGAGGCTCTCATGGCCAAAAGGGAGATAATTTGTAAAGCAATAAAAAAGATAACTACAAGAGATTTAGAACTCCAAGAACATTTAATCCATGATTTTAAAATCATTCAAAAAAGTTTGATCACCATTGAAGAATGATAATTAATCAGCTCATTATTTATAAGACTGTTAAATAAAGGTAAAGAATCACACATATATTCTTCTTTTTCAATATGAACTGCACCGTGGGGTAAACAAATAGGGTAAAGAGGGTAAGTGTCTCTTTAAAAAACTATTCCAGCTAATAAATGAAAAAGAAATAATAGAAATAGGATATTGCAATTTTGCAATGTGTATGCCAACGTATATGCACTTTATATGCCATTTTGCAATCTTTAAGGACTTAATGGACCTAGGCCCTGAGGATCAAAAGCTGCTGATATCACAAAATGAGAGGCAACTAGACATTTGATGAAAGAACTCAACATTATTTCTCAGGTAACAATGCCAAAAATCAAACCAAAACCAAAGCAATCTTGAATTTGGTGAGATTCTAAATCCAGCTATCGAGTTATAGGACATGCAGAGCACAGCAGACCAAGTTAAACACCATGAGGACACAGTCAGCAAAAATTAAACCATGGCAATTCTATAGGACCACATTTCTTGAACAAATACATCTCAAGAAAAAAGAGAGAGAGAGAGAGAACCTAGAGAGAAAGAAAGAGACTTAAAAATATCAAACAGTTGTACTATGTAAACTTTATTTAGATCCTGGTTCAAAGAAACAAAATATAAACATAAAATAAAAGATCTTTGATATTTATGGTGCACCTGAAAACTTGAACTATCTGCATATTTGATGATACTAAGAAACTATTGTTAAATTTTTAGATGTTCTTATGATAATGTGGCTATGTTAAAAAAAGAGCTCTCATATTTTAGAGACATAACTATTTTTACAGATGAAATTATATCATATTTGATATTTGATTATAAAAGGAGATGTGGAAAGTGGGTGGGAATTAGAATGAAACAAGTTTGCCCATGAATTGATAACAGCTGGTTGGTGGTACAGGAAGGTTCATTTTACCATTTTATATAGTTTTGCATATGCTTGAAGTGTTTCATAATCCAAAATTAAAATAATAATAATAGTAAGTTACACATGCTTATCTTGGGGACAGCAGAGAGCATAAATGACATACAGAGAAAACAACTTATCTCCCTTTTCTCCCTGGGCCTTCACTGGTGATATTTTTATTCCTCTTTCTCCAGGAAGATTCTTTCCTTGCTATATGCCGTATTTGCTTAGAGCCACTCAGCCTCTTCTCATGAGGCATCAGTCTTAGCATTTTATTTATTGCTTGTTATTTTTGTCTGTCATTCATAGAGCTTGTCAGCCTTTCATTGTGTTTATAATAATAAAACAAACCCCGTTCCTGGGGCCATCTGGAGTTCTGCTCCTTAATAACATTTCTTTCAACACCTACTAGCCCTGAAGTGGTTGTGAGCATGCTCCTAGGCTAAAATAGACATCTATTTCATGGCCAAGTTCTGTCAAATTTATTTATTTGAACATTGTGAGATCAATTTGCTATGGGCTTTTGGTTAGATCAGTGTATTTTAATTGGCACTAGACATGCACTGGGTTTTAAATATACCCTTGACATCCCTAACTGCAGTACTACTTATTGCCCTGTTCTGGTAAACACCTGCTTTAGAGCAGTCATCCCATTCAAACTCCAGATACAACTGCCAGGTGTTTCTGATAGATGACACCGGTTGCTAAGCTATAAATGACAGTCATTTGTAATCATGAAGCCTCCAAGAATGTAAAAGGAAAAGTTGACTTATTCGGCAATAACCTGGAATCGTGAAGTAGTCTATTTTG
This sequence comes from Diceros bicornis minor, assembly GCF_020826845.1. Taxonomy (NCBI): domain Eukaryota; kingdom Metazoa; phylum Chordata; class Mammalia; order Perissodactyla; family Rhinocerotidae; genus Diceros; species Diceros bicornis. The sequence goes on from NC_080741.1 coordinate 26,569,482, forward strand.
AATATTAGCTCAGTTCTACTAGGCCATGTGGACTGGTGAGCAAGAAAATAATTAAATGCTAGAAAATCGAGAGGATAGTGCCATAATTTATGAAGTTTTTAAACAAAGTTAGTGGTATGTTTTTCTTTAGGTTTCGGAATCAATTTGATTCTTTAACAGCAAGGATTTTATTCAATTTTGCTGTATTAAAATCATTTTTTTGCCAAGATGACTCAACTTCAGAATCCAAAAAAATTAGATAATTAGATTTCCAGTTATATCAAACCATGAGCTTAATCGTTATGCTCTAATTTGAGATGTGCATTTCCTTGTAATTGATCCCTTTAATAATTTTACCACATGTTGTTCTTCTCTGATGACCTTGGCAATTTTGATCATAGCCAAGGTCATCAAAATTTTTACATGGAGTTGCTAAGTCCAAGGGGGTAACATTATATTGTATCTCCTGGAGTGCATAGAATACAATGAGAATAGTGCTCCTTGGAGTTGGGCAAAGTGGTGGCACTGATATTTAGAATGTACAGAAGCAAATTGCTCCTGCAGTAGACTGAATTTTTGTGTCCCTCCAAAATTTGTATGTTGAAGTCCTAACCCCCAGTGTGACAGTTTTTGGAGGTGGGGCCTTAGGAAGGTGATTAAGGCATGAGGGAGGAACCCTCATGAATGGGATCAGTGCCCTTTTAAAGGGGCTGAAGAGACCAAAGTTCTCCGCTTCATCATATGAGGACACAGTGAGAAGACGGCAGCCTGTGAACCAGTAAGCAGGTCCTCATCAGAGACCAAATCTGCCAACACCTTGATCTTGGACTTCCAGAAATATGAAACATAAATTTCTGTTGCTTATAAGCCACCTAGTCCGTGGTATTCAGCTAGAGCAGCCCAAATAGGCTAAAACAGCTCCTCTAAAATGGAACAAGTTATTGTTCCAAGTTCCACAAAATCTCTAGGAAACATTCTAAACACACCACCTTCTCCAAAGGTGAATCATTTTTTAACTTCACAGCACATTTTCTCTTTGATTGAAAACATGGATTTTTGAAACAAACTTAATTAAAGGTAAAATGTTTCTGTAACCAAATTAGAGACTGTGATATTTAAACTATAAAGATTCTTATTTAAAAGTAGTTGTTGATTTGTTTTCAAGGCTATGAGGGGAATAAAGTAGAAATTTAAATGGCAGGCTGGACGAGAGAGGTCAAAGTTGCCACAGGCAAATGGAACATGAAGTTTGAAAGCTTCCATGCTACACTAAACTCCGAAGCTATTATTTTTAGGAGGGTTCTAAAGTTGGCAATCAAAATTCTCCCATTCTTAGATGAAAAACAGTGAATTTAATGTAATGCTCTTAAAAATAAATATACTTGATTGGATGTTTGGTTACTTTAGAGCAGGATAATCTGATCACAAACCCCAGGAAAAAGAAAGGAAAATGCATCTGGGAAATGTTTTTGAAAGTGAGAACTTGGATCTCCTCGCACATATTTCCTTTAGTTTCATCACAAAAAGCTACAGCTTTTTCAGATATTTCCAAAAAACTCCCCTATTGGTCAATGAGTTTTCCCATTTCCTGCACATGTTCATACTGTGTGTATCTTCTGTTGTTCAAATCTCAACATCATGGTTTTCTGTAATTGGCTAAACCTGACTAAAACAAAAGTATCTTCAAAACCTAGTGTCTAATGTGATGAATCTGACAGATCTGCCACATAAACCTCTGAAAAGGGGGAGAAATAACACGTTTTTTTTTAGAGTTTTCATTATCATCATGATAATCCAAACTTCTGCTTGCTGGTCAAGTTCAGGAGACAATTCATGTCTACCTCCTATTCTGCTAAATGGTGCCTGTGTATTAGTGAAGACAAAATCCATACAACTGTGAACACAACAGTCATGCTACTAAATAGCTGTTCATCCACATTTTCTGTAAACTTTAGCTCTAAGAGTAAAATCAAATATAATGATATAAATTGCTGTGAAAGAGAGAAAAAAGCTAATGATTGTCCTCAGGATTAGTGGAACTCTCCTTCTCTTCCTGCATAATTCACAACCAATGTCCTCTGACCTTAACATCCCCAAAAAAGGCAACTTGCTTGCCTCTCCTCTTGCTTTCAGGCTCAAATACAATATGAACTTCTTGCCATGGAATAAAAAGGCCTTTTATAATTTAGTTCTAATTATTTTTTGTCCAGGTTTCTGAAACTATAGGAGAATAGATTACAGCCTAATAAGCAAGGGAACTTTGAAGAGAATTATCCAAAGATGGAATTGGCTCTTATCACAGGTGGTGGGTTTACTTTCATTGGACAACCACTTGGCAGTACTGTTTCAGATGTGATAGACATGCAAATGGAAAAACAGCATAGAGTTAATGCATGGTCAGACTCCCAAAGCTCAAATCACAACTTCTCTACTTTACTAGCTTCATGCATATAGGCACATTACTTTTGTGTGTTTATCATCATCATATTTACTTCATAAAATTGTGTGAAGATCAAATCAGCTACCATACATAAATGAGGTAATCATATAATTTATCATCCAAATCGAGTTACCTTTGAGATTGAAGAGGAGATTATTAATAATTATGTCAAGACAACAGGTGTTCTATCCTGGACATTCTACATAGAACACATTTTAAACACTGCCTGGCACAAACAAATGATGAGTAGATGTTAACTCTTATTATTGTTGTGATATTACTATTGTTTTTTAGTTCTTTTCATGAAAGAGATGACCCTTAAGGTTTCTTCTCATCCTTAAGGTTCTAAGATTTGCTGACACATAGCTGTCATTTGCCAGCCCTGGTGATTCCACTACTAAATGATCCAGCTCAGGAGGGAGCTGAGAGAAAAACCTGTGCATGGTAAGTGTGAAGAAATATGTTTTATTCCCAGAATCAATGTGCTTTGTCTTCAGCGCACCAGCTAAGCATAAAATGGAGAATACCTCTGTCAAATCTGTGGAGAAGACCACTTTATCACAGTGGCAACTTCCTTTCTTCCTATCAACTTTGTATCGTAAAAGATGAGTAAATTGTGTTGATGTTCTCTGTTATGTCATGCACTGACATGATTGATATGAGCCAACCTTCATGTTGCATAAGAGAAGAGAAAATAATGGCACCTTGCAGCCAATGGAGAGTGTCAGGCACAGAGGATCTCTCTGAGTCTCTGCAGTTGCCCAGAAACATTTATACTATTATTTCTCTTCAAGCTAAGAAGAAAAAAAAATGAAGTCACATTTTTACAAGATAGGATGTAGTTGAGGGAGTATATTAATGATTTTTCTATACTGTTGTTAAAGAATAATTTTCAAAAAAGGTAATAAAATGACTCTCAGCCATGTATATATTGAACATGTGTTAAAAATGTTATTTAATTCATTAAGGAAATAAGGGAAATAGCAGATGTCAAACCATTTCAAAGGAGAATCCAAAGAACCAGCATATTGCAGATCAGGACTACTGAAATGAATGTGTGAATGGAAGGCTAAACTAGCTTCTTCCAGAATGGGAGAGGAAAGTCAATTGAACTTCTGACAAGCAGAATTTGCATGTCTCTAGACATAAATTATTTTGCATTGCTATCAGTTATCTACAACCACCCATGCTGGTTGTAATGTAGCTCCCATAGAGTCTGAATCAGATATCTCAAGGATAAGCTCTAGGCTAGGAGCTGACAAACTACAGCTGAGGGCAAGCCATCTGTTTTTGTAAATAAAGGTTTATTGGAACACAACTATGCCCACTTGTTTATGTATTGTGTATCATACTAAATGGCAGAGTTGAATAGATGTAACCTTATGGCCTGTAAACCTAAAATATTTACCATTGGGCCCTTTAAGGAAAAATGTGCTGGCCCTTGCTATAGATAATGCATAGGTTTCCACTGAAGCACAGATTTCCCCCTATATCATGTAGTAGTAAAAAAAAGAATTTGGGAACTAGATAAATCTAGATTCAAATCTTAACTTTATTACTTAAGTTTAAGTATATATACTTAAGTGTATCATTTTAGGCAAGTTACATAAACTTCTAGATATTTAGCTATTAAACAAGTATTAAAACATTATTTTTTATTAAATAATTATGATAATACCTCTCTTTTATGGTTATCATAAAGATGAACTAAAATAGTAGATATAAAGAGTCTAATAGAATTTTTAGATAGAAAGTGGTAGGGGGTTCAAAAAAATGTTAATTTCTATTCATCATCTTCTATCAGAATTCATCCTTAGAGCCAAAACTACCTATAAGTTAACAGCCTAAAATTACTGGGCTTCTCATCAAAAGAGAGTTGGCCATTCACGCTGCCTGCAATAGATCTGGCCACCATACTATTCTTTGGGACAATAAAGAGCAGCCTAGTGTATCAGCGAGCACAATAAATTGGAGATTAGGCGATTAGAGACCCAGCCTGGTGAACTTGGAGAACTCTCAAATCTCTCTGGTTGTCAATTACTTTATCTCTAAAGTGAAAGTGTTGAGCTAGAAGTAGAGAACTGTTGGAGTCCTTCAAGGCCCTGAAAATCTGTGAAATGATGCCACAATAACCTCTTTCTCCTATCCTTTCATAGCTGAGAGTCAAGTTTTGGGTAAAGAGAAAAGATGACGGGAAATAGAAGCCATATAAAGAGCAATTCTTTTTTCAGCATAATGCTATTGCTTTCTTCTTATATTTTCTAACAGGTATTCCTTTAGGCAGAAGATAGTGTCTGATACAGTCTTTGTTATCCATCCACTCTGCTTCTTATAGAGTTGAGTTCTGTGCACACTGACACTTAATTAATACCCAGTGAAGACAGAGATAATTCTTTAATGATTATTATCATTAACTGTTCCTCATAATATCCCTGGGAAGCAATGTCAGTATAATTGCCTCGGTTTTACAGGTGAGAAATCTGAAGCCCAGAAAAGGTGGAGCCACATGGCTAAAGTCACACAGTTAGTAATTAGCAGAGCTGGGAATAGAATTCAGCATCCCATGTCCTGGGATTTTGTTCAAACAAAATTATAACCACAGTCTGCCAAGGGACTAGGAGCCTTAGGGAAAGACAACCATCTGAAAAGACCAGAGGCTTTATACTGCCAGCCAAAAGCTCTGAGCAGAGTGGGCTCCTGGGAAGCCATTTATTTCTCACACATTAATATATTTTCTCAATTCTTGTGATGATCTCTATATGAAAAGTGTCCTTGTGATTCTAGATACCTTGTTAACATGGGTTTCTAATTCTTGGGTGAAATGTCTAGGCTTAAAGACATGAGCCAGCAATGAAGTTAGTGAATTTAAGGTATTGGTAATTAAGAAAGTAGGTGACACATGAACCATTATTTATTTCATTCACTTACCCAACAAATATTTATTGAATGCCTACTACCTGCCAGGCACTGATCTAGACATTAGGAATACAGCCGTTAACCAAAGTTCCTCTCCTGATGGGCTTTACAATCTAGTGAGATATGGAAAATAAGTGAGCAAATATATAATATAAGGTTAGTACTAACAAACGCAATGGAAAATCATAAAATAAGTTTAAGAAAAGAGAATAGGCAGAGTTTAGGGAGTTTGCTGTTTATATACAATTGTTAGGAAGAGCCTTTCTAGGGAGATAACATTTGAGAAGAAAACTAAATAAAGTTAGGAGGTGATGCTGGAAAAAAGTAGCTGGAGGATTTGATGTTCTCCAAGGCCTCAAGATATCACATGCTTAGTGTGTTCATGGAATTAGCCCCAAGTAGGCCAGTAGGGATGGAGCACGGTGAGTAAGGGGGAGAACGTCAGAAAATCATGTTGGAGAGAAAGCTGAGCAGGCTTATAGGCCATGGTAAAGACTTTGAGTTTTATTCTAAGTGAGAAGAGAAAGCATTGGAGGGTTCGAGGGAGAGACGTAACATGCTCTAATTTATATTTTACATTGCCATTCCAGTAGTGCCATGGAGAATGGACCATAGTGAGTATAGAGTAAGAGAAGAGAGAATTCAGAGGTCATTGCATAGCTGGGGTGAGAAATTATGGAGTGGTTATTGTGGAAGTGGTGGATAAATTTTGGAGATGGGATATACTTTGAAGATAAAGCCAACTTACGTTCTAATGGATTGGGTGTAGAATGTGAAAGAAAGAATCCAAGTTTTTGGCCTAAGCACCCCTAGAGACTGTTGGTATATTGACTGAGCTAGAGAACACAGATGAGGAAAAATTGGGGGAGTATGCAAGATGTCAGTATGGGACAAGTTAAATTTGAGATGTTTATTTGAAATCTGAGTGAAGCTGTTCACTAGGTAGTAGGACTCGTGAGTCTGTAGTTCAGAGAAGTTGGAATTAAACATATTTTTGAAGTTATTAGTGTGTAGATGCAATTTAGACCGTAGAACTGGTCTAATTTAGACCATAGAATCCCTGACCATAGAACTGGTCAAGATCTCATCAAGAAAGTAATTAAAGATTGAGCCCTGGGGCATTGCAATGTTTAGATTGAAAAAAGTGAAGGAAGATCCATATTGTAAACTGAGAAGAGGAAAAGCCAGGAGACTATGGGATCCCACAGGACAGGTGAAGCATATTTCAAAAGAGGCATGTTTGGGGGCTGGCCCAGTGGCATAGTGGTTAAGTTCGCGTGCTCCGCTTTGGTGCCCCAGGGTTCACAGGTTCGGATCCCAGGCACGGACTATGCACTGCTTACCAAGGCATGCTGTGGCAGGCATCCCACATATAAAGTAGAGGAAGATGGGCACGGATGTTAGCCCAGGGCCAATCTTTCTCAGCAAAATAGGAGGATTGGTAACAGATGTTAGCTCAGGGCTAATCTTCCTCACCAAAAGTAAGAAAAAAGAGGGCATGTTTGCCTGTGTCAAATGCTGTTGAGAAACTGAATTAGAAGAGGACTGATAACTGACTGTTGAATTCGGTAACGTGGACTTTGGTAACAAAGTCCTTGATGACTTGACAGAAATGGTTTTAGTGGAAAAGTAGGAATGAAAACTTTGTCAGAGAGCATTCAAGAGAGAATTGGAAGAAAAATATTGGAAAAAAGACCAAAAAAATTTCCTTTTGAGATGTTCTAAAGAAAATATCAAAGAAATTGGGCAGTAACTGGATGGTGATGTCAGGCAAAGAAATAACTTCTTTTTTTAACGTAGGAGATAGTACTTCATGTTTGAACGCTTATTGGAATAATGTAGCAAAGAAAGGCTTGCCGGGCAAAGGGACGAGGAATTGATGGGGGTGATAGGCAGTGAAAATTTATAGAACCAATGGATTAGAAATTCTTGTGGGTTTAAAAATCAATTGGATTTGTGTTACTGGAAGGATTGAGTAGGAAATATAAGAGATAAGAAAGCGCAATGCTTGAAGTTGAGGTCTCGTCAATAGACAAGGTCCAAGGGAGTAGGAGAATGAGGCTATTGCCTCCTTGTACGTTACACTTGCAAATTCATTGATCCCCAAGAGGACAAGTGCTGCTTTTGTTTTCAATTTTCACCATAAATACTCAAAATATATGTATCTAGAATAAAATGTAAATATAATTAAACATTCCCTATTTACAGGATGTTTATGCTTTGTGTATTCATAGCATTCGGCAATGGAAGTGGATAAAGGAGAAGGTATAATTGCTGGAGTACAGGCTGGGTGTAGGCTCCAGGGCACAAGTGGATGGACTGACTTTAGGATTAGTGACAATCCATCCATTCTAACAGAAAGGAAGGTGGAGTATATGAAGACAAATAGAGGCAAGTTTGTAAGCTTGGAAGAAATATGAGGATATGGAAACTGTATCCTGATTGCAATTTCCTCAGTGAAATGAGAAGCAAGAACTGCAAAGAAGGGAGAGTGAATTGAGTGGGCAAACGGAGGACGATTGCTAGGCAGCCCTGAGGGCCTGCGTGAGGTCTGAGGTCATAAATTTAAAGTGAGACCAGCCAACACATTTATATGTAGTATGATATTAGGGTTTTCTGTTGAAATAAATTTTTTTATTGAAATCACACTTCATCTTTTCTTGTTTACTACCATCAAACATAATATCTTCAGGCAATGAGAAGAGGATTTTATTTACATGAAAATTGGATGATAAAATTAGGCAGCCCTCATCCACTCTTCTAGAAGCAAATAGACTCTGTACTTAAGCTAATTTCTTTGCTTCAATTGAAGAGTTTTTCAGATACATTCCTTCTTCTAGAGATATGCATGTTAACAGACTTTCATTTTATATTTTGAGAAGAAATAACTTTGTATATTATATGTCATAATATTCATTATGTAAAATGTAGAAGAGTCAGTTAAAAATATAAGGAAATAATCATCAGTGTTCCTATCAACCAGTGATAATCACTAGTAATGTATTAATATATTCGTTCTGGGACTGTCTATGTAAATAGATTTATTTGTCTCCCAATGGGGACCATACTTTAAAAAGTTTTATTATATACTTATTTAAATATAATAATATATATGCTAAATGTCTTTCAATGTCATTCTTCTAGCATACCGTTTTTAATGAATTCTTCTGTGTGATATTCTCAATCATATTATGCACAGCTTCTTCGTGGAGCTGAAAAATTGATTCTAAAGTTCAATGGAAGAGATAAAGTCTAAAAATATCTAAGAATAATCGGAAAAAGCAAAAAATAACAATAAAAATGTGCATATATTTTAACCCTAGCAATGCCATTTTTAAGATATATGTTATAGAAATATTAGTACTTCTGCAAAATAACATTTGTATAGGAAAACTCACTGAGGCTTTACTTCTAATAATTCAAATTAAAAAAATCACTCAAATGTTTTTCAGTAGGTGACCAGGTAAGTAAATGATGATATATTCAATTTAAAAGACAGGGTTTTCAGGACATATTTTCCAGTGGAAAAAAAAAAATCATCAAGTAATAGGTATAACATGATGTTTTTAATGAAAATGGAATAAAGAAGAACAGCAAAACTTTCTATATTTAAATGCATATAAAAGAAAGTCTACGAGGCTCTACACCAAACCAATTACTGTCATAATCTCTGTGACAAGAAATGGGATTTGGGAAAAGACAAATAGAATAATTATGTAAGAAATCATTACATTTTTACTCTGTGTATTTGTGATTGGTTTACTTTTTTATATTGAGAATGTGGTTATACATTATTTATCAATTATTATTTATATATATATTTGTGTATATATTTAAACAGTATATATTTACATTTTATAAAGCACCAAAATAAAAGTATTAACAAAAGTGAGATTTATTGGCAAATTTTTGGAGCTTGTTATAGTTAACTTTATCTGGGACATGTGTGTTTATGGATGGGGGCAGTTGAGGTCTCGTTGAATAAGTGAATTTTAAGTTAAGGTGCAAAGAATTAGCACATGTTAGGCAAAAATATCAGAGACATAGGAAACAGCACGTGTGAAAGCTCAGAGGTAAGAAGGAGTATGGCATATTTGAGGAACAGAACTAAAGAATGGCTGAAGCATCAAGATTAATGAGGGGAATACAGATCATGAAGGGTCCTGTAATCCATGCTAAGATTTGGAGATCATATTAGAGAGCAGTAATTAAAGAGTTTTTAAGTTAAGGAGTGACGTGACCAGATTTACATTTAAAAAATCTCAGGTGTGCTTGGGAGTGGAGACTGCATTGGAAGAGAGCATATTTGGATAGGGAAGACCTGTCCACACAGAGTGGTCCAGATGAGACAAGAGAGTAAAGTGGACAAGTATGGTAGCAATGGATATGGAAGCAACTGGATTGAGTCAAAGAATATTTATGAAGGGGATTTACAGGAATTGCTGGTAGGTTGGATATGAAAGTAAAGACAAAAAAAGTCAAGGTTTATGCTTTAAAGAAGAGGCACATGTAAAACACACAGAAAGGTTGCAAGTATAACAATGAAAAGATATAGATGAGGCAAATAATTACTTAGATCTAAATATTTAAGAACTTCTGTAAATTGATAAGGAAACAAAGCTCTATTTATTTATTTATTTTTCCAGCTTTATGGAGATATTATTGACACATAACATATGTAAGTTTAAGGTATACAATGTGATGATTTGATACATATATATTGTAAAATGATTACCACAATAAAGTTAGTTAACACCTCCATTCCTTCACATAATTATAACTTTCTTTGTAGTAATAACATGTAAGATCTACTCTCTTAGCAACTTTCAAGTATATAATACTTTATTTTTAATTATAGTCACCACGCTGTACATTAGATCCCCAGAACTTATTCATCTTATATCTGGAAGTTTGTACCCTTTGACTAACAGCTCCCTATTTGCCCCACTCTCTATCCCCTGACAGCCACTATTCTACTTTCTTTTTCTGAGTTGAGCTTTTTCAGATTCCACATATAAGTGAGAATATACAATATGTGTCTTTTCTCTATCTGACTTATTTCATATAGCATAATGCCCTCAAAGTTCGTCCATGTTGTCACAAAGGCAGGATTTCCTTCTTTTTTATGGCTGAATAGTATTCCTCTGTGTGTGTGTGTGTGTGTGTGTGTGTGTGTGTGTGTGTGTGCTCACGTAAGCCACATTTTCTTTATTTATTCATCCTTCAATGGACACTTAGGTGGTTTCTATATCTTGGCTAATGTGAATAATGCTGCAATGAACATGGCAGTGCATATATCTCTTGGAGATAGTGATTTCATTTACTTCGGATATATACCCAGAAGTGGGATTGCTGGATCATATAGTGGTTCCATTTTTAATTTTCTGAGGAGACTCTATATTGTTTTCTATAATGGCTGTACCAGTTTATATTCCCTCCAACAGTGCACAAGGTTCGCTTTTCTCCACATCCTCTCCAACATTTGTTATCGCTTGTCTTTTTGATAATAGCCATTCTAACAGGCCTGAGGTGACATATTGTGTTTCTTTTGTTTTGGTTTTGGTTTTGGTTTTGGTTTTCACTAAGGAAGATTTGCACTAAGCTAACATCTGATGCCAGTCTTCCTCTTTTTTTGCTGAGGAAGAGGAAGAGTCACCCTGAGCTAACATCTGTTGCCAGTCTTCCCCTATTTTGTGTGTGGGCTGCCGCCACATGGTCACTAATGAGTGGTGTAGGTCTGCACCCAGGAACCAAACCTGGGCCGCTGAGGCGGAGCGTGCTGAACTTAACCACTAGGCCACCGGGGCTGGCCCTCATTGTGGTTTTGATTTTCTTTTATGATTTCTCTTACGGTTAGTGATGTTGAGCATCTTTTCATGTGCCTGTTGACCATTTGAATGTCTTCTTTGGAAAAATGTCTTTTCAAGTTTTCTGAGGATTTTTTAATCAGATTGTTTGGTTTTTTGCTATTGAGTTGTATGAGTTCCTTATATATTTTGGATCTTAGCCCCTTATCAGATATGTGCTTTGCAATTATTTACTCCATTCCATATGTTGATTTTTCATTTTGCTGATTGTTTCTTTTGCTGTACAGAAGCTTTTTAGTTTGATATAGTGCCACTTGCCAATTTTTGCTTTTGTTGCTTCTGTTTTTGATATCATATCCAAAAAGTCATTGCCCAGACCAATGTCAAGGAGCTTCTTCCCTATGTTTCTTCTAGGAGTTTTATGGTATTAGGCCTTATATTTATTTTAATCCATTTTGAGTTAATTTTTGTGAGTGGTGTAAGACAGGGATCTAATTTCATTCTTTTGCATGTGAATATTCAGTTTTCCCACTTCCATTTATTGAAGAGACTATCTTCTGCACATTGAGAATTCTTGGCACCCTTATCAAATATTAATTGATCGTATATGTGTGCGTTTATTTCTAGGCTCTGAATTACATTCCATTGATCTAAGTGTTGGTTTTTACGTCAGTACCGTACTGTTTTGATTACTATAACTTTGTAATAAAGTTTAAAATCAGGAATTGTAATGCTTCCAGCTTTGTTTTTCTTTTTTATGATTGCTTTGGCTATTCAGGTTCTTTTGTGTTCCATAAGAATTTTAGGATTGTTTGTTCTATTTCTGTGAAAAATGACACTGGAATTTTGATAGAGATTGCATTGAATCTGTAGATCACTTTGAGTAGTATGGACACTAAAAATATTAATTCTTCTGATCCATGAACACAAGATTCTTCCCATTATTTGCGTCTTCTTAAATTTCTTTTGTCAATGTCTTGTTATTTTCAGTGTATAGATCTTTCACCTCCTTGGTTAAATTTATTCTTAAATATTTTATTATATTTTATGTTATTATAAATGGGATTTTCTTCATTTCTTTTTCAGATCATTGTTAGTGTACAGAACTGATTTTTGTTTGTTGGTTTTGTATCCTGCAACTTTACTGAATTCATTTATTAGTTCTAATAGTTTTTTGGTGGAGTCTTCAGAATTTTCTATGTAAAAGATCATATCACCTGAAAACAGACAATTTTACTTCTTCCTTTCTAATTCTGATGCCTTTTATTTCTTTATCTTGCCTGACTGCTCTAGCTAAGACTACTAGTACTACATTGAATAAGAGCAGTAAGAGTGAGTATTCTTGTCTTGTTCCTGAAAAGTTTTCAACTTTTCACCATTGAATATGAAGTTAGCTGTGGATTTGTTATATATGGCCTTTATATGTTGAGGTATGTTCCTTCTGTACCCAAATTGCTGAGCATTTTCATCACGAAAGAATGTTGACTTTTGTTAAATGTTTTCTCTGCATCCATTGAGATTACAATATGATTTTTATCTTCAATCTATTAATGTGGCCTAATGATTATAGATGCAAAAATTCTCAACTAAATACTGGTAAACCAAATTGAACAGCACTTTAAAAGGATCATACACCATCATCAAGTGAGATTTATTCCTGGGATGCAAGGATAGCTCAACATATACAAATCATTAAATTAATGACCTTCTTTGACTCTGGTGGCAGTTTTTTACTTCTATTTCGTTTGATATAAGTATGGCTACTCATGCTTTTTTTAAGTTTCCGTTTGCACAGAATATCTTTTTCTATCCCTTCACTTTCAGTCTGTGTGTGCCCTGAAAGCTGAAGTGAGTCTCTTGTTGACAGTATATAATTGGGTATTGTTTTTTAATCCATTCAGCCACTCTATACTTTTTTTTTTATTCTACATTTTTTTTTATTGATGTTTTAATGGTTTCTAACATTGTGAAATTTTGGGTTGTACATTTTTGTTTGTCCATCACCATATATATGACTCCCTTCACCCCTTGTGCCCACCCCCCACCCCCACTGCCCCTGGTAACCACAGTCCAGTTTTCTCTGTCCATGTGTTGGTTTATATTCCACATATGAGTGAAATCATACAGTGTTTGTCTTTCTCTTTCTGGCTTATTTCACTTAACATAATACGCTCCAGGCCCATCCATGTTGTTGCAAATGGGACGATTTTGTCTTTTTTTATGGCTGAGTAGTATTCCATTGTATATATATACCATGATTTCTTAATCCAATCGTCAGTCAAAGGACACTTAGGTTGCTTCCACTTCTTGGCTATGGTGAATAATGCTGCAATGAACATAGGGGTGCATAAGCCTCTTTGGATTGTTGATTTCAGGTGCGTTGGATAGATTCCCAGTAGTGGGATGGCTGGATCATAGGGCATCTCTATTTTTAATTCTTTGAGGAATCTCCATACCGTTTTCCATAGAGGCTGCACCAATTTGCATTCCCACCAGCTGTGTATGAGGGTTCCTGTTTCTCCACATCCTCTCCAACATTTGTTGTTTTTTGTCTTGGTGATTATAGCCATTCTAACGGGCGTGAGGTGATATCTTAGTGTTGTTTTGATTTGCATTTCCCTGATGATTAGTGATGTTGAGCATCTTTTCATCTGCCTATTGGCCATCTGTATATCTTCCTTGGAGAAGTGTCTCTTCATTTCCTCTGCCCATTTTTTGATCGGGTTTTTTGTTTTTTTGTTATTCAGTTGTGTGAGTTCTTTATGTATTATGGAGATCAACCCCTTGTCAGATGTATGTTTTGCAAATATTCTCTCCCAGCTGGTGGGTTGTCTGTTCATCTTGATTCTGGTTTCATTTGTCTTGTAGAAGCTCTTTAATTTGATAAAGTCCCACTTGCTTATTTTTTCTTTAGTTTCCCTAGTCTGGGTAGGCATGTCATCTGAAAAGATTCCTTTAAAACCAATGTCAAATAGTGTGTTGCCTATATTTTCTTCTATGAGTTTTATAGTTTCAGGTCTCACCTTCAGGTCTTTGATCCATTTTGAGTTAATTTTTGTGAATGGCGATAGCACATGGTCCACTTTCATTCTTTTGCATGTGGCTGTCCACTTTTCCCAACACCATTTATTGAAGAGACTTTCCTTTCTCCACTGCATATTCTTAGCACCTTTGTTGAAAATTAGCTGTTCGTATATGTGTGGTTTTATTTCTGGGCTTTCAATTCTGTTCCATTGATCTGTGTGCCTGTTTTTGTACCAGTACCATGCTGTTTTGATTACTATTGCTTTGTAGTATGTTTTGAAGTCAGGGATTGTGATGCCTCCAGCTTTGTTCTTTTTTCTTAGGATTTCTTTAGCTATTCGGGGTCTTTTGTTGCCCCATATAAATTTTAGTATTCTTTTTTCTATTTCTGTGAAGAATGTCATTGGGATTCTGATTGGGATTGCATTGAATCTGTAGATTGCTTTAGATAATATAGACATTTTAACTATGTTTATTCTTCCAATCCACATGCATAGGATATCTTTCCATTTCTTTATGTCATCATGGATTTCTTTCAATAATGTCTTGTAGTTCTCATTGTATAGGTCCTTCACTTCCTTGGTAAGATTTGTTCCTAGGTATTTTATTCTTTTTGATGCAATTGTAAGTGGTATTATCTTTTTGAGCTCTCTTTCTGTTAGTTCATTATTAGCATACAGAAATGCAACTGATTTTTGTAGATTGATTTTGTACCCTGCAACTTTGCTGTAGTTGTTGATTGTTTCTAATAGTTTTCCAACAGATTCTTTAGGGTTTTCTATATATACAATCATGTCATCTGCGAATAGTGAGAGTTTCACTTCTTCGTTACCTATTTGGATTCCTTTTATTCCTTTTTCTTGCCTAATTGCTCTGGCCAAAACCTCCAGTACTATGTTGAACAGGAGTGGTGAGAGTGGGCAGCCCTGCCTCGTTCCTGTTCTCAGAGGAATGGCTTTCAGTCTTTCCCCATTGAGTATGATGTTGGCTGTGGGTTTGTCATATATGGCCTTTATTATGTTGAAGTACGTTCCTTCTATTCCCATTTTATTGAGAGTTTTTATCATAAATGAATGTTGTATCGTGTCAAATGCCTTCTCTGCGTCTATTGAGATGATCATGTGGTTTTTATTCTTTGTTTTGTTGATGTGATGTATCACGTTGATTGATTTGCAGATGTTGAACCATCCCTGTGTCCTTGGTATAAATCCCACTTGATCATGGTGTATGATCTTTTTAATATATTGTTGTATTCGGTTTGCCAATATTTTGTTGAGGATTTTTGCATCAATGTTCATCAGTGATATTGGCCTGTAATTTTCTTTCTTTGTGTTGTCTTTGTCTGGTTTTGGTATCAGGGTGATGTTGGCCTCGTAGAATGATTTAGGAAGTGTTACATCTTCCTCTATTTTTTGGAATAGTTTGAGAAGGATGGGTATTAAATCTTCTTTGAATGTTTGGTAAAATTCACCGGAGAAGCCATCTGGTCCTGGACTTTTATTTTTTGGGAGGTTTTTGATTACTATTTCAATCTCTTTACTTGTTATTGGTCTATTCAGATTCTCCATTTCTTCTTGGTTCAATTTTGGGAGGTTGTATAAGTCTAAGAATTTATCCATTTCTTCTAGATTGTCCAATTTGTTGGCATATAATTTCTCATAGTATTCTCTTATAATCCTCTGTATTTCCGTGGTATCCATTGTAATTTCTCCTCTCTCATTTCTAATTTTATTTACTTGAGCCTTTTCTCTTTTTTTCTTAGTAAGCCTGGCTAAGGGTTTGTCGACTTTGTTTATCTTCTCGAAGAACCAACTCTTTGTTTCATTAATCCTTTCTACTGTTTTTTTGGTCTCAATTTCATTTATTTCTGCTCTGATTTTTATTATTTCTCTCCTTCTGCTGGCTTTGGGCTTTGTTTGTTCTTCTTTTTCTAGTTCTGTTAGGTGTAATTTAAGGTTGCCCATTTGGGCTTTTTCTTGTTTGTTAAGGTGGGCTAG
Organism: Diceros bicornis minor; assembly: GCF_020826845.1. Lineage (NCBI taxonomy): Eukaryota > Metazoa > Chordata > Mammalia > Perissodactyla > Rhinocerotidae > Diceros > Diceros bicornis. The sequence continues at coordinate 26,585,645 of NC_080741.1, forward strand.
TATCGCTATGAGTTTCCCTCTCAGGACCGCTTTTGCTGCATCCCATATGGTTTGATATGGCATATTATCATTTTCGTTTGCTTCCAGATAGTTTTTGATTTCTCCTTTAATTTCATCAATGATCCATTGGTTGTTCAGTAGCATGTTGTTTAATCTCCACATTTTTGTCACTTTCCCAGTTTTTTTTTTCATGGTTCATTTCCAGTTTCATAGCCTTATGGTCTGAAAAGATGCTTGTTATGATTTTAATCTTCTTAAATTTATTGAGGCTTGCTTTGTTTCCCAACATATGGTCTATCCTAGAGAATGTTCCATGCGTGCTTGAGAAGAATGTGTAGTCAGCTGTTTTTGGATGGAGTGCTCTGTATATGTCTACTAGGTCCATCTCGTCCAGTTTTTCATTTAAGTCTACTATTTCTGTATTGACTTTTTCTCTAGATGATCTATCCATTGTTGTAAGTGGGGTGTTAAGATCCCCTACTATTATTGTGTTGTTGTTGATGTCTCCTTTTAGGTTTGTTAATAGTTGCTTTATGTACATTGGTGCTCCTATGTTGGGTGCATATATATTTATAAGTGATATGTCTTCTTGATGGAGTGTCCCTTTTATCATTATATAATTCCCTTCTTTGTCTTTCTTCACCTGTTTTATCTTGAAGTCTACTTTGTCTGATATGAGTATGGCAACACCTGCTTTCTTTTGTTTGCCATTACCTTGGAGTATTATCTTCCATCCTTTCACTCTGAGCCTGTGCTTGTCTTTAGTGCTAAGATGTGTTTCCTGATGGCAGCATATTGTTGGGTCTTGCTTTTTAATCCATCCTGCCACTCTGTATCTTTTGATTGGAGAGTTCAATCCATTTACATTTAGGGTAATTATTGATATATGAGGGCTTAATGTTGCTGTTTTGTCACTTATTTTCCAGTTCTTTTGTATTTCCTTTGTTTCTTGTCCCATTTGTTTTGGACTGCCAATTCAGTTTGGTTGTTCTGTCTTACGACTCTTCTAGTTTTCTCTTTGTTTATCATATGTGGTTTTGTTTTGATTATTTGTTTAGTGGTTACCTTGAGGTTTGGGCAAAAAATCTTGTGTATGAGATAGTCCATTATCTGATGGCCTCCTATTTCCTTATACTAAGTCAATTCAATCACTTTCCTCTTCCCCTTCTAAGTTGTTCTTGTTATACCTTATTCTATCTTGTGTTGTGGCTGTGTGTTTACAGTGATGAGGTTAAATTTATTTTTGGTGAGTTTCTTCCTTTGATCTTTGAGTTTAGTATTTAAGTGGTTGCTAACCTATTCTGGTAAAGATCTACTATTTTTCTGAGTTTGTCTACCTACTTTTCTCCTTGCTCCAAGCTTTGTATTCCCTTTCTCTTCTTTTTTTCAGGCCTGAGGGCCTTCTTGAGTATTTCTTGTAGTGGGGGTCTCATGGCCATGAACTCCCTTAGCTTTTGTTTATCTGGGAGAGTTACTATTTCTCCATCATATTTGAAGGATATTTTTGCTGGATAGAGTATTCTTGGCTGAAAGTTTTTGTCTTTCAGTATTTTGAATATATCATTCCAGTCTCTTCTAGCCTGTAAAGTTTCTGTTGAGAAATCTGCTGAGAGCCTGATGGGAGTTCCTTTGTACGTTATTTTTTGCTTTTGTCTAGCTGCCCTTAATATTGTTTCTTTGTCATTGATCCTGGCTAGCCTTACCACTAGGTGTCGTGGTGAAGGCCTTTGTCTGTTAATATATATAGGTGTCCTGTTGGCTTCGCTTACTGGTATTTCCTGCTCCTTCCCCAGATTTGGGAAATTCTCTGCTATTATTTCCTTGAATAGGCTCTCTGTTCCTCTTTCCCTCTCTTCTCCCTCAGGAATACCTATAATTCTTACGTTACATTTTCTAATAGAGTCAGATATTTCTCGGAGTCTTTCTTCATTTCTTTTTCGTCTTAGTTCTCTCTCCTCTTCCATCTGGAGTATATCTGTATTCCTATCCTTTAAAGTGCTAATTCTTTCCTCCATATTGTCAGCTCTGTTCTTTAAAGATTCCAGATTCTCCTTTATCTCCTCCATTGTGTTCTTCATCTCCATCAGCACTGATTAGTTTTTCTTTATGATTTCAATCTCTTTTGTGAAGAAACTCCTAATCTCATTGAATTGTTTGTCTGTGTTGTCTTGTATTTCGTTGAGTGTTTTTATGATAGCTATTTTGAAATCTCTGTCATTTAGATTATGGATTTCTGTGTTTTCAGGGTTGATTTCTGGGTGCTTGTCATTTTGTTTCTGGTCTGGTGATTTCATATATTTTTGCATTGTGGTTCCTGTGTTGGTTTTGTTTTTCCTCATCCTGGAAATCTCTGGTTGCAATTTCCACCTGCCACCACTGTCTGGTGGTAAAGGGCTGTGTAGTCTAAGCCCCCTGCGCTCTGCCCCAGTTTTTCTGCTGCGATCTGCAGTTTTGTTTTTTGTTTTTTGTTTTTCATGCTGCGATCCACAGGTCCAGTCATTTGATCAGGTCTGCCGCAGATCGCTTGGTCTGGTCTGTCGCGGATCTCTTGGTCTGGTCTGCCGTGGATCGCTAGGTCTGGTCTGGTCGGTTGAGCTGCAGGGTCTGGTTGGCCGGGACGGGGGAGCTCTCTGTTTTGCCCTCTGGTTCTCTGACGTGGGAGGCTTCTCGTTTGCCCCTCTTTATCTGCTCTCTGGGTCACTGAGATGTTGATGGTAGCCCTGTGGCTCTTCTGAGTCCTCTGTGCGGGAGTTTCCCACTGGCTGAGAGAGTCTGAAGAGCTACGGTTTCCCCCCTGAGGGCCGCCCCTCCTCCCTCTCTGGGAGCCGCCTGGACCAGGATCGCTGATCTGATGGGGAGGGAGAGGAGTTCTCCTTACCTCTCCCCACTTCCTCCGGGGGCCCAGCACGTTCTGCTCTCAGATGTGCGGCAGTGTGGATCTTTCTGCTGTAGCTTTTCACTGTCTGGGATTCCATTGTTGGTCTGTGACTGTTCCTTTTGTTGTATCTAGTTGGGGGAAGAGTTCATGGGAAAGCTCACTCCGCCATGATGCTGACGTCACTCCACTCTATGATTTTTGATTGGAAAATTTATTCCAATCACATTTAAAGTAATTATTGATAGATAAGGACTTACTAATGCCATCTTATTAGTTATTTTCTGGCTGTTTTGTAGTTCCATTGTTCCTTTCTTCTTCTTTTGCTGTCTTTCTTTGTGAACTGATGATTTTCCATAGTGGTATCCTTTGATTCCTTTCTCTTTATCTTTTAAGTATCTATTATAGGTTTTTGCTTTGTGGTTACCAGGACTCTTTCATAAAATATCTCGTAGATATAACAGTCTATTTTAAGCTGATAACAACCAGCTGGAGTGGGTCAAAAGCCTGGGCCCACAATAGTCATCCTGGTACTAGACCCAGCTGGGAGCCTGGGTTTTGCAGGGGCTGATTTAAGCCTGGTGCTGCTGGAACCACTCAGAGCTGCAGGAGCTGGCTGGTGCTAGGATGGGCTGGGAGCCTGGATTTGCTGGAGTCTACTGGTAGCCTGCTGTCACAGGAACTACCTGGAGCTTTGGGAGCTGGAATATACCAGGATGGGCCAGGGGACTGGGTTCATGGTGGCCCACCAGGAGCCTGGTGTTGCAGAAGTCTCCGGAAGACATGGGAGCCACCTGGGGCCACTGTAGCTGGCAAGCAGCTGAGTGAGCTAGGGGCCTGGGTTCACAAGAGTCCAATGTGAGCTACCTAAGGCCACAGAAGTTGGCCTAGTGCTGGGGCGCCCGTGGAGGGTCCATGGCAAAATTGGGCACTCACTGCACTCTCTTTCTCTCATGGGGAGAGTGTCTCCATACTGGGCTGCTCAGGTTTGGTGGAGGGGTGATGGAGGTAATGTGAATCTATCTTTCCTATTGTCTTCAATTTGTCTTTTCTTATTTCTTTGCTTCACTCAGGTGCTATAATCTCTTACCTGGAATCCTTAGTTCTTGTGATGGTATTTTTGTGTGCAGATAGTTGTTCACATTGATAAGTTTGGGAGGGAATGGCACTAGGAATTCTTATACTGCCATTTTACAGACATCACTTTCCCCAGAAAACCCAATCTAAAAAGGAAGAGAAGGTATGACTACACCTTGCAGAGTGTGGGCAATGAAAAAGTATTCTGAATAGAATCTCGGAGCTCTTCTCATTTTGTGAGAGCCAGTTGTCTGAGAAAGTGTAACCCCCTTCTTCCATCTGGAAGGACTGGACTCAAACAGCTTCCTACAGGTTCAATAGCTCTCTACACCTGCAAGTAGGTTCTCCTCTTTCCAAAAATCAACACTCCAGAGAAGAGCAGCAACTACCTAATGTTCTTATTGATGCAGACTTGGGTCAAATATGGACAGTAGTGAAAGCAAGAAGTATCTCATTATCATCCCTCCTTTATACAACAATAATTATTTCAAGAGATGAAACCTTGATTTTACATGAAGCAACCCTCCAAACACCCCAATGGTTTATTAGAGTTAAAGTAATGGTGATGCAGCCCAAATTCTGACATTAGGTTAAGTGGAAGTTCTATTTTTCAGTGTACCAAAATCTTTTTTTTTCAGCTCATGTTTTCATTAGAATGGCTTTTTTTTTTTTCTTAGTTTAAATAAATTAGAAAAAAAAAGAATGCAATTGGAGGTTGGAAGCTGCATGGCATATTAGCAAGATTCTATTTTTCTCTTTCATGCTAACTTGAAGTATAGAAAATAAAGATCTCTAAGTGCAGGCAAGATGCGTTTCTCTATTTCTGGGGATGACAAAAAGACAGCAACTTGGCTTAACAGCAACAGGGATGATTTCGACTGAGCATTATAAAGGCTATCTTAGTCATCTTAGACACAAAACATTGAAATAGGCTACTAAAAGAAATTGACGTAGTTCCATCTTTAGAAGGCTTTGAGAAGGGAGAGGAGATAACATGATATAATACCACTTCAGTGAAGAGGAAGATAATTCCATGAAATACCAAGCCAAGAAAATGGGGAGAGAGAACACTTTTCCTTAGGTCTTTGAAAGGGGTAAATTGATTTATTTCAGGTCTTTCTAGAAGAGGGTTATCTTCCGGGTGGAGACAATTCCAAGCCTGTTTTCCTGTTCTGAATGACTGGAGAGAAGAGTGGATAAAGAGGACACTTTTTGTGGGCTCCAAACTATAATCCCTTTCATCATCAAAAGAAAAGCTCCAAACCTTAGTCTAACATGGTCTAACGTTAATTGCTAATTTGACTTGACTGACTCATCAATGATCTTCTTTGGGGCTAGAGTGAATGAGGAAGAGAAGTCAAGTGTTTATTCTGCTCTAACTCATTAACTTTAGCAGTGGGTTCTATTTTGTCATTCATAAAATGGCTTAAAATAGTGTTGTGAGTATATTTTTTTTCTTTTTTTTGAAAATTTAAGCTGTGTGGAATTGACTTAGGCATCTCACTGAGAGTAGAGGTGATAGGGTTGAGGCTCCATACTTCCTACTCCTGCCTTTCTTTTTTAAAAACAGCTTTGTTGAGATATGGTTCACATACAATACAAGTCACCCATTTAAGTGCACAATTCCTTGTTTTTTAGGATACTCACAGATATGTGGAAACGTTACCACAGTTAATTTTAGAATATTTTTGTCACCTCAAAAAGAAACTCACGTCCTATAGCTATCACTCCTAACATCCCACCTTCCACCCCATCTAGGCAACCACTAATCTACTTTGTGTCTCAACAGATTTCCTTCTTTCGGAAATTTAATATGAATGGAATCACATAATATGTGGTCTTTTGTGACTGGCTTCTTTCACTTAGCATGATGTTTTTGCATGTTGTAACATGTATCTGTGCTTCATCCCTTTTTGTGGCTGAAAATTATTCCATTATTAAGTGTCTTTTTTTAGAAATATGGTTACAAATAAATTTTTATTTGAAATAAACACATATCTTTAAACTATACTAAATATAAATAAATATATTTGTTCTATACTAAAAATAGTAATTTGAATACTAGCAATGTGACAGCCTCTAATTCTGCTGCAAATCTGGTATTCTTTGGGCCTATAATTCATCTTTTCTGTAACTAGAGGTTACACTAACTATTCGCAGTGAGCAAGTGATCCCAACTTCCTCTATTTATAATAGAACTAAAGAGAAGGTGAGTTAGTACGTGATCATATTTAGTAGTATTTTCAAGTTAAAGATGACTGTTCCCCATCAAGTCTTCCTTCTTAACAAAATACAGTATCCAGAACTCTATCTGATGTGCCAAATCTCTTGAAAACCTCCACGTAAAATAGTAAAGTGATCAAGTCTGTGTTTTCTAGAGTCCATTGACTTAGCTTTGAATGCTGATTTCATTGTTTTCTACCTTTGGTACCTTTGGCAAGATATTTACTTATTCTAAGCTTCAATTTTTTCATTTGTGAAATAAGATAATAATTATATCTGCATCATAGAGCTTCTTTGGGAGACAATTTAATGAGAAAATATATGTGAATTTCAGGCATAGTTTCTGGCGAACTGAATGCCACTAAGCACTTAATAAATATGAATTGCCATTATTAATATTATTATTATCTTTATTGTTTATTATTATTCACACTTGAATCCTAATATGTAGCATAGTGCTGATTGCATATTAATTGCCCCCCAAATATTTGTTTAAGGAAGGAAAAGGTGAATTAAGGAGCTTCCTAAGTCAGGGGGACTCTACATTGTATTTTTCACCTTATGAACCCTTGACTTCGCAACAGTTATCCATTTTGTTTGAGTCATTTGGGGAAGCAACTGGAGAAAGTCTTTCTCAATGACAATAGTTACTGCTAATGGGAAGATGTGTCAAATTCTGTCTTGAACCTCTCATTGTCATCTCAGGGAAGAGAGCAGATATCATGATATTTCATTTCTATGTCGAGAAAGAGTGATGATATCACATCCCCTGCCCTCCCTCCCTTGATGAGATGATAACATCAGAATCCTTGGAAGCATTTCCTCTAAAACCACCCTGCATTGATTTTTTTTTTCAGCTGCTCTTCCTGGGGACTCAGCAAATTCACAAAGAGAAGGAAGCAATAATTCTCTGGCCGAGAAAACTGCTGAAGTAAAGCCATATGTTCTTTCCATACCCACTGGTAGAACACAGAGCCAGCCTGAAAAAAATGCTGATCCCCTGCTGTTTGAAACTGTTAATTTCTGAGCAGTGGGGAGCCTGGGGTAAAATCTCTGTATTTTTGTTGCTCTTAAGTTCCTGTGGGTGTGTATGTTCGTTTGAGTTTTAGGTTGTAGGCTCCTTTGATTTAAGACAAGGAAAGTCCAGAGTTGTCTTTTAGGAATAAATTACAGTTTATTGAAAGCTTGTCTTTTCCCTGAACATTTTTTGGATACATAATAAAACATAAAATGGGACCTTTTTAAAATATAGTAGGGAAAAGATGATTCAGTTCTGCCCTGTCCTCTGAACTCCTGAATCTAAGCAATTGGAGAGGTTAGGTAGATATTCCTTGAGTAAACATGGGAGTGAAAATGAAATTTTGTAAGGATAATGAATGAAGGAGAGAGATTGAAATTGTAGGAGGGAAGGTCTCAGATGATCACAGCTGTCTCTAATTTCACCTCTTCAGCTCCTGTCTTCCTGTGAGCCGCCATATCTCCTTCTGGGACTGATGCTGTCTCTACCTTGTCTGTTCTTTGGGCTCACTACACTCCCTGGGCAGAATGGGGATAAATCTTTTTGTTCAGCGAAGATAAACTTGTAGTTTTTCAAAAGGAATGTTTTAGGGGAAGGAAAAGAGGGGAACTAAAACAAAACTAAACTAAAGAAAACTAATCCCTCCCCTGAAAGAATAGAGAAAATATAAAAACATGGAGGAAATAGAGGCCATAGAGATAGGTTCATCATTCTCAACATAGCTATAGATTGGCTTGGTGGCCATGCCTTAGCAGGGACACAACCCTTTGCTTCTTCTCTCTGTTTACCTGAAACATCTGTACTTATCTCAAACCTATGTTTGCCCTGGGCTTTTATAAGGGCTCCCTATGAACTATTTGCCTAGTTCAGTTCCTTTTGAAGACACATGACCCGAATAGTAGATGTTATCATCCTTGGAGCCTCTATGCTATACGTGAGCCTTTTTATTCGGCCTTGCTTAAATCCTGGATTCACTACATTCTAATTGTGTGCTCTTTCTAGGTCTCAATGGTGTCAACTATAATACGCTGAAATTCTAAAATCTACCCTGGAGGGCTGTTGTAGGTGTTATTTATATCATCTTCATAGTTATTAGCAGAGGGTCTAGCACAATGTAGGAGCTAAGCAAAATGGTAGGTATTTTTATTAATACCATGGCTAACTGGAAACATCTGTCTCTTCCTGTGGCTGACCTTTGCCATCTATTGGAGTGTTCTAAGTTCCTAGCTTCCAGTTTTCAAAGCATAGGTGACTGACAAATTATTATGAATCACTTCTATATCATTGCTGTTTATCATATATCACGTCTAATTATAGTACTTCCTGTTGCTTTCGGTACTCCATGAAACAACATCTATAAAGTTCCATCCACAGAGTGAGGTATAAAACAGGCACTTAATTCTTTCCTTCTCTAACAGCAATGTTCACTGTTTCCCATCTCAGAGATGCTAGAGCAGCTTTTATTTTTAGGAGAATGTGGCTGCTTATCAGAACTGGAAAGGAAAACAAACATGTGATGAGTCAAAGTATATGTAAATTCTACTCCCCTCTTCCAGGTTTATTTATTTATTTGTTTATTTATTTTCTTGAGGTAACATTGGTTTATAACATTATATAAAACTTCGGGTGTACATCATTATATTTCAACTTCTGTATAGACTACATCGTGTCTACCACCAAAAATCTAGTTGCCATCTGTCACCATGTGAGTGTGCCCCTTTACCCCTTTCACCCTCCTGCTACCCCTATCCCCCCTGCTAACCACCAATCTACTCTCTGTATCTATGTGTTTGTTGTTGTTGTTTTATCTTCCACATAAAAAGTGAAATCATACTGTATTTGGCTTTCTCATTCTGACTTATTTCACTTAGCGTAATACTTCAAGGTCCGTCCACATTGCAAATGGCAAGATTTTATTTTTTATGGCTGAGTAGTATTCCATTGTATATATATATACCACATCTTCTTTATCCATTCATCTATGGATGAGCCCTTAGGTTTTTTCCAAGTCTTGGCTATTGTGAATAATGCTGTGAATATTGTGAATAAGAACATAGGCTAGCATATGTCTTTTCAAATTAGCATTTTTGTGTTCTTTGGATAGATACCCAGAAGTAGAATAACCGGATCATATGATAGTTTCATTTTTAATTTTTTGAGGAATCTCCATACTGTCTTCCATAGTGGCCGAACAAGTTTACATTCCCACCATCAGTGTACAAGTGTTCCCTTTTTTCCAACACTTGTTATTTCTTGTCTTTTTAATAATGGCCATTCGGACAGACATGAAGTGATAGTTTGTTGTGGTTTTGATTTGCATTTCCCAAATAATTAGTGATGTTGAACATCTTTTCATGTGCCTGTTTGCCATCTGTATATCTTCTTTGGAAAAATATCTGTTCAGATGCTTTGCCTATTTTTTAATTATGTTGTTTCTTTTTTTTGTTGTTGAGTTACATGAGTTCTTTATATATTTTGGTTATTAACCCCTTATCAAATACATGATTTGCAAATATCTTTTCCCAGTTTGGTAGATTGTCTTTTCGTTTTGTTGATGGTTTCTTTTGCCATGCAGAAACTTTTTAGTTAGATGTAGTCCCATTTGTTTGTTTTTGCTTTGGTTTCCCTTGTCTGAAAAGGCGTATTCAAAAAGATACTGCTAAGACCTATATCAAAGAGCATACTGACTATGTTTTCTTCTAGGTTTTTATAGTTTGGGGTGTTACTTTCAAGTCTTTAATCCATTTTGAGTTAGTTTTTGTGTATGGTATAAGATAGTGATCTACTTTCATTATTTTGCATGCAGCTGTCCAGTTTTCCTAGCACCATTAATTGAAAAGACTTTCCTTGCTCTATTGTATGTTCTTGGCTTCTCTGTCAAAAATTAACTGTCCATAAATGTGTGGGTTTATTTCTGGCCTCTCAATTCTGTTCCACTGATCTGTGCATCTGTACCAGTACCATGCTGTTTTGATTACTACAGCTTCGTAGTATGCTTTGAAATCAAGGAGTGTGATGCCTCCAGCTTGGTGTTTTTTTTTCCACCCCCTCAGGATTGTTTTGTCTATTTGGAGTCTTTTGATTCATATAAATTTTAGGATTCTTTGTTCTATTTCCATGAAAAATGTCATTGGGACTTTGATAGGGATTGCATTGAATCTCTCAATTGCTTTAGATAGTATAGACATTTTAACTATGCCAATTCTTCCAATCCATGAACATGGAATATCTTTCCATTTCTTTGTGTCTTCTTTGATTTCTTTTAATAATGTTTTACAGTTTTCAGCGTACAGGTCTTTCACCTCCTTGGTTAAAGTTATTCCTAGGTTTTTTATTCTTTTTTTTGAGAACATAAATGGGATTGTATTCTTGATTTCTCTTTCTGCTATTTTGTTGTTAGTGTATAGAAATGCAACTGATTCTTGTTATGTTGATTTTGTACTCTGCAACTTCATAATTAACATTTGTTAATTGTTTCTAATAGTTTTTTTGTGGATTCTTTAGGGTTTTCTATATGAAGAATCACATCATCTGCAAATAGTGATAGTTTTACTTCTTCCTTTCCAATTCGGATCCCTTTTATTTCTTTTTCTTGCCTAATTGCTCTGGCTAGGACTTCCAATACTATGTTGAATAAGAGTGACAAAATGGTCATCCTTGTCTTGTTCCTGTTCTTTTAGGGATAGCTTTCAGTTTTTCACCATTGAACATGATGTTAGCTGTGGGTTTGTCATATATGGCCTTTATTATGTTGAAGTACTTTCCTTCTATACACATTTTATTCAGAGTTTTTATCATAAGTAAATGCTGAATCTTGTGGAATGCTTTCTCTGCATCTATTGAGATGATCATGTGATTTTTATTCATTTTGTTAATGAAGCGTATTACATTGATTGATTTGTTGTTGTTGAATCATCCTTGTATCCCTGAGATTAATCCCACTTGATTGTGGTATTTGATCCTTTTAATGTATCGTTGTATTCAATTTGCTAATATTTTGTTGAGGTTTTCCAGACTTAATTGTCTAATAGTGAGTTGTCTAGTCCACATTCAAACTTCACTTTTCTGTTGGCATTGACTTAAATACTGAGTAGTGTAATAAACCATGTGCCACACTATATTATTTTTAGTTGGGCATCCGCTATGCTAGGCTTGAGCAGTAGTGAACTGGCCTAGAAGACAAAACACAGACGATTTGATATTTTAAGAATAAAATGTAAGGTGAAGCTAAACACTAAGTCTAGAACCATGTAACAGATTGACACCACTAACTTGAGCAGAGCAGAATATCATAATTGGGCAGTGGTCAAAAGAGCAGAAGCAGTCACCAGGAGAAAGAAAACATTGAAAGAGAAACAAAGTGTATTTAACATAGAAGGAAGGTTGCTGAAAAGACATGAGTCTGTAAATTGCAGTTTCCTCACCTATAAAATGGGAATGGTATTTGTCTTACCTTTCTTCCAAGACTGTAATGATATAAACAGTAGTAAAGCATTTGATCAACAGTCAAATACTATGTATATTATAAGGTAAAAGTAACCTATGGGTTGGATCCTGCATGCAGAAGTATTTTGTTTGGTCAACACGTGGCATCCAGCCTGTGGGCTACAGGCAATACGGATTTCCTTGAAACACTGAAAGATCTAGAACCTCTAGGCCAGTGTTACTATATAAGGACAATTGGCTGGCCATTTGAGTTTGTAAGCTGTCATAAGAAATTCATGTCTCCTGCTCAGGATATGATTAATCAGGGCTTGGGGCTGAGGGCTCAGGAAGCAGCTCTCCACACCTGGCAGAGTCTGACAAAATCTTTGCAGTCAGATTAACAAAGCAGTGATATGTTGTCCTATCATGGGGGGCATGGACATGCAACATCGTTATGCAAAACAATTCATTATCATAGCTGACCTTGTATTGGACTTTGACTGCATACTGATGTGGCACAGCTCACTGAAGATACATGGATAAATGCCATGCTTAAGCATTGTGTGAACAATTGGTAGCAGCTAGAAAGCTAGCTCTTTCTACCACAAGCTCAGATTGAAGAGAAATGCAGTTCTGGGGACACTAGTCATTTTGCTTTTTCTGAGTCCTTTCACCTCTGCTTCAGCAAGGTACAAGGGATTCTTTTATTTATTTCTGAATGAGTTTTTTTCTTTTTCTCCTTTAATTCTTCTTCCACTCTGGTGCTTAGGGGATCACTGGGGTGAGACAGTAGTGGGGGTAGCACTTTTTCATTCTTTTTAAAGTATCAATTCTCCTCTTCTCCTTTTTGAATAGTCCATGATAAACCTACTTCCTCCAGAATCTCCTTTTTCTCAAAGCCAGTTCTCCTCATTCAACTGGTCTATGATGTCACTCACAGATTGTACCATGAGGGATCACTTTCTTGCACCTACGTTAGGCTACTGCCCTCAAACACCATGATCTCATCATGAATATTTAGTAAAATACCCAGCAAGAATTTTAAACAGAGCTTCAGTCATGCTTCATCTCTGCTATTTATTAAAAGGGGAGGCCCTTGTATAATTTGACTAACTCTCCTTAGTTTTAGTTTCTTCTTTCTCAAAATGGCCATCATAGAAAGAGAGAACAGTAAACCCTGTTTTCTGGGTACCTTCACAGCATTAAAATGCAATAGATTTCTGGGTGCACTCTGAGCGTGGGACAAGTCAGGTAATCCAGGCTTCAGTGTGCTTGTCAGACTTTGTGACCCTAGACTTGGGTGGGAGAAGTACATAAGAGGTCCCACTGAGACTTTCTGGAGTAAGCCACATTCTCCAATTTATCAGAGGGTGCTTGCCTACTTACTCATTTGATCACTGTCCTTGAGTGCACAGCTCCCTTATAAGAAGCAATTGCAATGGTGGGGGAGTAAAACTAGTTTCATTCACATGCCAAACCAGCACCTCAACCAAAGCAACATTTATAAAACACACTCATCGTCTTCGAAAAAGATATTGGTGTCACAGGTCAGTTTCCCCAGGACATGCCCTCTGAGGTACAGGTTTGTGTATGTGAAGTTAATTAGGAAATGCTCTTGAAATCAGTACTCCTAGAACAAAAAGGAAGGAAGCAGGATTGGGCAGAAGGAAAGGTTGGGCTGTGATGCAATCTCAATAAAATTTTTAGCCAATCGCATGGATAAAAATGGCTAGGATAGCTGTTCAGAGTTTTCCTACACATTAGGGTGAGGGTCAGGCCTTTATACCCCATATTAACTAATCATTGGTTGTGGGCTTCCTGTAAGAAGGGGGGCGTAACCTTCAAAGGGCAACTCTCTCTAGGCCAGAGCAATTTGGGATGGGGAGCACGGGGTAGAGAAGCTGGACGAATGATAGATTTTATGCTTTTTCTTGGTACAGACGTTCCCCCTTCCAAAACTACCCAGATCTCTGCATGTAAAAAACCCTTACTTTTGCATAATGCTTTATATTTCACAGACATTATCACATATGTCCCTCCTCCATGACACTTTTTGAAGCCAGTGAAGCAAAGATTATCCCCATTTTAAAGAAAAAGAAACAGAAATTTCCAGACTCTTTCCAGTGACTTCTTCCCTGTGTAGCCTTCAGCAAATTATAATCTCTGTGGGATTTCGCTTCCTTTTCAATACAATGGAGATAAAAATAATTTACCTCTCTAATGTTTCATCCCAGATTAGGATCTAAGATTGTGTACCTTGCACAGATTTACGTGTTTGCTAAGTGGAGGAGCCAACCACAGCATCCATGTCCTGTGGACTACTGCTCCAGGGCTCTCCCAGGATAGAGAGACTATCCTGTGGGAATGCAATCTGAGAAAATATCCCCAGTGTACAGATGTCCTTGGAGTATTTGGAATTGCATGAATAATAATGAATAATATTTCCATGCTTCATGTGTCATGAGATTTTTTTTTCCTCCACATAGAATGATTTGTGCTCCTAAAGTGGAATCACGTGGAACAGACTTGGCAGGATTCCATGCAATGCTCTTACCTAGCTTTTTTAAACCAACGGTTGGCACAAGCCTTTTTCTGGGGTATAAACGCTATTCTCTAAATTTAGTTTACTCCAATGGTGAAAGACAGAAGCCATGATGTCTAACTCAAGTGTTTGTCATTCTCAGATTATATTCCTATCCTCTGAGTATTTCAGTTACACTCATTCCAACTGAGAGGGTTTGCAGAACGACTCTGTACCCGTGAGTAGTATCTTTTTTCCCTATCTGTGGGGGTGACGTTTAGCCTACCAAATTTTCTTGCAATTTCAGCCAGCATTTAGTGCCCAGGCAGATCACCTGAAAATGAGGGGCTGGAGCTGACCCAAGTCAGACCTCGTCAGCGTTCAGCAATACAAGTACAAGGTGAGTAAGAAAAGAGGCAAGGCACGTGGAAAGGAGTTCTGATCAAAGAAGAGCAGTGAAGCAGAAAATAAGGACATCGTCAGGTTGTTTGGTCCCAATTTCATGTACTTTACAAGCTGTTTATTACAATGCGAGGCTTCCTGATCTACCTAAGTGTGGCTTTTCTAATACTATGTTTCTGATATTTTAGGAAACCTTGCTGTGTTCTATATAAACTTTGATTTTAAAGAAAGGAAGTGAAAATATGCATTTGGACCATCAATTTAGAGGAGAGAATGCTCCTAGCACCCAAGTTGAAAGAAATGGCGTAAGGCGGGAAGGAAGAGGAAGTAGTTCTGCTTACCATTCTGCCTTTGTCCTTGACAACTGTTCTTGGAAGATTGGACTATGAACTACCTTCCTAGATTTGTCTGAACTTTCTCTGATGTACCCTGTTGCATCAGAAATGTTCATTCCTCATCTCAGGTACTTCTCTCTTAAAAGCTTCACTTTCAACTCTTAAATCTCTTTGAGGAAATTTCTTAAAGTGTCATATTGGTTTAAATTGCATTCTTTAATACATCCATTCATTTCACTTATTTGTAATCACAAATATTACTGAATGGTGCATTTCCCATCTTTAGAAGAAGCCAAAGTGTCCTGGTCACCATTTAGTTTGACAATAAATAGTGAATTTCACTTTGTCCCCTCCTAATGTGCTATAGTAAAATGACCTGACATAATGCCATCAGAGAAAGTTGTCAAGTCCCTCAGCTTCAAGTTCTGTCACCTTTTGATGGGGAGCGACAGGAGCTTATCAGTCAAATTATAGCATTTAGAGATGAAATAAAAGATTTGAAGTGAGATTATATCAACAGCCAGAGGTACTATCAGAGCCATAGTAGACATAAGCTGGAAATAATAACTTCAGCTATAATACCGACATCCATTTTTTAGAATGGGATAGGCACATTAGAGCTTCTCTAGAATATTCTCAAAAGTGTGGTGTGCATTAAACCAAATGAAACTAAAGCACAACAATTTTGTCTAAAACCATAAATAATGTCAATTATAAACTCTCTGGGAAGTCACCTCTTAAAGCTTCCTTCATTCTCTGTCTTCAGGATTATTCTGATCATCATATAAACATCAGGTCTGTCTCATCTTAGACAATCTAATAAACAAAAACAGTGAAAGGCACCAATGATTATTCAAACAGCAAAAACTCTTTAACCTCAGTTTCCTCTCTAGCTATTTAATCATAGCTACCCATTGTCTCTTCTGTTTAGAGTGAAATATCTGAAAAAAAAAGTGTTGTCTAATATAAGATGTTAACAATAGGAGAAACTGGTTGTGGAGTACATGGGAACTCTCTGTGCTATCTTTGCAATTTTGCTGTAAATCTAAAACCATTCTAAAGTAAAAAGTCTATTTAAAAAAAAAAAAAACCAATGTTCTCTCTTCACTGCTTCCATTTTCATCAACTCCCACTCACTACTCAAACTACTGTAGTCTGGTTCACTAAGCACTGAACTGAAATGATTCTACAAAGTTACCAATAATCTCCATGTTGATAAATCTAGTGATCACTGTTAGTCCTTATCTCCTTTAACTTCTCAGTCATATTGAACACTTCTGATCACTCCCTCCTTTTTGAAACATTTTTGAAGGAAGAGACTTCTGCTGTTTATCTGAAACAGAAAGCTGAAAGTGTTGTGTGCTAAGTAAGGGAGAACTGTATTTGAAGAGCACGGTCATTTTTTAACAATCAGTAGAGTCTGGGGAGGTTTCGAGTGTAAAGATTGACAGATTTTCAGAAGTGAGCATATTTAGGGATAGGTTAAACTTCAGCTTTGGAAGATTGGTTTATTGGAAGGAAGCTGTTGCTGATTGACTGACTTTTAAATGTATGGTTACCAGAGCCAGTAGCCATGCAGATCATCACTGACCAATTGAGATGAACTTAAAATCAGCTCTGGAAACTATTTTTCATATCTTGCACTATGACCAAAGAACAATCAGTCTTTTTCTTGGATTATTGGAGTGAATCATCTTTTTAATTTCTCCCTTGGCCTCTGTTCCTCTCCTAACTTTCCTCCTATGTCGTTAACTCACCCCTTTCAAGTTTTACTTCCCACATCATCTTCCCTTTTAAAATGCTAGACATTTATGTGTTAGAATCCCTACATTCCATACACTTTATGACTATGCAATTTCACCCAGCCTTTGGACCTCTTCTCTCCTCATCAATCCCTTGATGATTTCATCTAATCTTACGGCTTTAAACACAATTTCCTTGTCTATATCTGCTCAAAGTAGATTTCAAGCTGACACCTTACCCCACTACCCCGTATATATCTAACTGCCTGATGAATATCTTCACTTGGTTGCCTAACGCACATTTCAAGCTCAACATGGCCCAAATGAATCTTTCCTGCTAAAATTCACCTCAGTCCATAGCTTTTCTCATCTCAGCTAATGGCAATTCAATCACTTTTTAAATTTATTTTTATTGAGATATAATTGGCATATGACATTGTGTAAACTTAAGATGTACAACGTGTTGATTTTATATATTTATATATTGCAATCTAGTTACCCCTATAGAGTTGGCTAACACCTCTATAAAGTCACATAATTATTTCTTTTTTGTGGTGGGAACACATAGATTTAGTCTCTTAGAAACTTTGAAGTTTGTAATACAGTATGGTTGTTTATAATCACTATGCTATGCATTAGATCTGCAGTACTTATTTACCTACTAGTTCCAAGTTTGTACCCTTAAACCACATCTCCCCAATTCTCCCATCCCCTAACCTCTTAACCACCATTATATTCTCTATTTTTAATGAGTTCAGCTTTTTTAGACTCACATAAAATTGATATCTTACAGTATTTGTCTTACTCTGACTGACTTATCTCACTTGGAGATCTATCCATGTTATCACAAATGGCAATATATCCTACTTTCTCACAGCTGAATAATATTCCATTGTGTGTGTGTATATATCTATATATCCATGCATCCATTGATGGACACTTAGGTTGTTTCCATATCTTGGCTATTGTGAATAATGCTGCAATAAACATGGGAATGCAAGTATCTTGGCAATATCCTGCTTTCATTTCCTTTGGATATATGCCTCTAAGTGGGATTGTTGGAAATATGGTAGCTCTATTTCTAATTTTATCAGAAACCTCCCTACTCTCTTCCCTAGTAGCTGAACCAATTTACATTTCCACGAATAGTGTACAAGTGTTCACTTATCTTCACATGCTTGTCAACACATATCTCTTGTTTTCTTGATGATAGCCATTCTAACAGGTGTGAGGTGATATCTACTGTGGTTTTGATTTGCATTTCCCTTCTGATTAGTGATGCTAAGCACCTTTGCATGCACCTGTTGACCACTAGGATATCTTCTTTGGAAAAATTTCTATTTAGTTCCTCTGTCCGTATTTTAATCACGTTGTTTGTTTTTTTTGTTATTGAGTTGTATGAGTTCCTTATATATTTTGAACACTCAATGGGGAAAACATAGTTTCTTCAACAAATGGTCTTGGGAAAACTGAACAACTACATGCAGAAAAATGAAATTGCATCCTTATCTTACACCACTCATAAAAATTAACACTAAATGGACTAAAGACTTAAACATAAAGCCTGATACCGTAAAACTCCTAGAAGAAAACATACGGAAGAAGCTCCTTGACATTGATCTGGGCAATGATTTTTTTGGATATGACATCAAAAGCACAAGCAACAAAAGCAAAAATAAACAAGTAGGACTATATCAAACTAAAAAGCTTCTACACGGAAAAAGAAACAGTCAAAAAAACAAAGAGGCAACCTATGGAATGGGAGAAAATATTTGCAAACCGTATATTGGAAAAGGGGTTAATATCCAAAATATATAAACAACTCACAACTCAATAACAAAAAATAATATGATTTAAAAAGTGGGCAGATGATCTAAATTGACATTTTTCCAAAGAAGACATCCAAATGGCCAACAGGTACATGAAAAGATGCTCAGCCTTGGGATAATTCAGCCCCATCCAGTGTTGCCTTGAGAGACCGTGTGGCACTGGGAAAGTTCCTCTTACCATCTCCACTGTGAATAAACTTTTTTTTTTTTGCTCCAGTAATGTGCTGGAATCTCCCCTTGGGAAGGCTGGACTTCTGCAAATTCTCTCTCGTCCATGGTTATCTACCCAGTCAACCCTCTCCAGGTTTTTCCAACGCTTTGGTGAGAGACGTTGGGGCAGGTTCACTGGCTCTTCTGGTTCTGCAGCCCAGAGGTGTATCTGCCTATTATTGGATGCATAGGTGGGCAAGACTCCTTCCAGGCCCCTGGCATATGGTGTTGGATCTCACAACTCACACAAATGTGCTTTTGTTTGTGGATGGATATTTAATTCATCTTTAAAAGAGAAGGACAAAAAGGTGGAACGTCTTAATGCCATGATGCTGGTGTCACTCCCCACTTCTGGCCTCAATCTTCTCAGTTGGAGTAATTCTTGACTCTTCTCACACCACACTATCCAACCTGTCAACAATCTAGTTGTCTCTAACTTCAGAATAAATCTGTAACATGATCACTTCTTGCCATCTCCATGGCTACCACCTTGGTCCTCAGCACCATGATTACTTGAGAAGGTTATTGCAATAGCCTCTGAACTTGTTTCCTACTTCTACTCTTTTATTTTTTTAGTTGAAGTATAATTGACATACAACATTATATTAGTTCCAGGTGTACAACATAGTGATTCGACATTTGTATACATTCGTAAATGATCACCACAATAAGTCTAGTTATCATCTGTCACCATACAAAGTTACAGTTTTTTTGAGCGTGTGTGATGGGGACTTTCAAGATTTACTTTCTTAGCATCTTTCAAATTTATAATACAACAGTACTGACCATAGCCACCATGCTGTACATTACATCCCTACGACTTATTTATTTTGTAATGGAAGTTTGTACTTCTTGATCCCCTTCACCCATTTTGCCCATCCCCAAACCCCACCCCTCTGGCAACTACCCATCTGTTCTCTGTACCTATGGGTTTGGTTTGGTTTGTTCATTTGTTTTATTTTAGATTCCGTATATAAGTGAAATCATACTTTTACTTTTGATCTTCTCATCTACTGTAAAGTTGAGCGACCAGCCTAGTTTTCCCAGGATTTCCTGCTTTTAGCACTGAAAGTCATGTGTCTCAGGACACACCTCAGTCCCAGGAAAACTGGGATGGGTGGTCACTCTATCTATTATATACTCTCAAAACAACTTCCAGAGTTTACTTTTAAAAATATAAATCAGATCATATCAATCTTCTACTCAAGTCCTTCATTGACTGCCTACTTCACTCAGAGTAAAAGCTAATACACTTACAATGGCCTACGGGACCCTATGCGCTGTATCCCACTGCTTCCTCTGTTTTCTGCCTTTTGCTATAACTCCCGTTCCCATTTATTTTGCAACAGCTACAGTGACTTCTTTTATGCTCCTTGAGCCTCCTGGTGTCCTCCTCCCTTAGGATCTTTGCACTGGGTTCTCCCTCTGGGATACTCACCCTCTGGATACAAACATGAATCACACCTTCACTTATTTCAGGTCTTTGCTCAAGCATCACCTTTTCAATTATTCCCACCCTGACCATCTTATTTAATATTACAGTGCCCACTCTCATTACTCTGAATCTTAATTTCCATGCTTTTTATCCTTCATTATATTTAACACATTCTAACATATATAATTTACCTATCAATTATGTTTATTATGTGTCAACAATAGAATGTAAGCTAATGAGGGTAGGAATCTTTGTCTTTTTTGTTTACTGATATATCCCCAGTGATTAGAACAGTTTCTGGCCCATAGTATGTTCTCAATACGTATTTGTGAGATGAATAAATGAATGGCTTCACTTACCATCTACACATGGAGTGTTCTCTCTCTTCCTCTTTCTCTGTTTCTCTCTCTATTTCTCTCTCTCTCTCTCTCTCTCACCTAGACCTCTCTTAACAGTTTAGACCTGTATATATTTCTGCCTTTGTAACTATAACCACTAGAGTGTCCTACTGGAATTTCAGACTCAATTTATTCAAAGTTTAATTCATTATCTTCCTATTAAAGCCACACCTCCTCCAGTGTGCTCTGTCTTAGTGAATGACCATATTTTATATCTGATTATGCAAGCTAGGGACTTGAGAGTTATCTACGACATCTCTTTCTCTATGATCTACCATAACTAAAATTGTGTTACTTCTGAATAAACGGAATCTCTTCATTTTACTCCACCTATACTATCAATATCCATGCCCACATTTCTATCATTTCTCTGCTGGAAAATGTCCTTAACTGATCTTTTTTTTTTTTTTTTTTTTTTTTGGTGAGGAAGATCAGCCCTGAGCTAACATCCATGCTAATCCTCCTCTTTTTGCTGAGGAAGACCATCTCAGAGCTAACATCTATTGCCAATCCTCCTCCTTTTTTTCCCCAAAGCCCCAGTAGATAGTTCTATGTCATAGTTGCACATCCTTCTAGTTGCTGTATGTGGGACACGGCCTCAGCATGGCTGGAGAAGTGGTGCGTCGGTGCGCGCTCAGGATCCAAACCCAGGCCGCCAGCAGCTGAGTGTGCGCACTTAACCGTTAAACCACGGGGTGGCCCTTAACTGATCTTTTTATCTTCTCTCCTCTCTGCTACCCTGCAGCCAAGCTAAAACACAAAAATATAATTATGTCACCTTGTGAATACACACATACCATCATCACCATGCTAAAACATTTAAATAATTGTTATTGTCTTTAGAGTAAATACTAAATCATCAATATGGCCTCCAAGGCCTGCCATGATCTGGCCTTTGCCTACTTCACAGACTTCCTCTGGTGGTAACCTCCCCCCAGTTCTCCTAATTCTAGCCATGGAAGTCAGCTTGAGTTCCTTAAAAGCTTTATGCCCTTTCTGGCTTGAGGCTTTTACACATGCTTTCCTTCTGTCTGAAATGTTCTTCCTTTCCACCTTTTCCTAATTACTACCTGCTTCAGAGCTCAGCTCAAACACTGATCCCTCTAGAAAACCTTTTATGACTCTTCAGACCTGATCAGTGTCACTGGATAGGCTCTCATAAAATCATTCATTTCTTTTCATAGACCTTTCACTGCTGTTTCTCAAGAATTTAAACAGTTTGTCTTAGTCTGTTTAGGTTGCTACAACGAAGTACCAGAGACTGGTAGCTTATAAACAACAGAAATTTATTTCTCACAGTTTCTGAAGCTGGAAGTCCAAGATTAGAGTGCCAGCATAGTTGTATTCTGGTGGAGGCCCTCTTCCGGGCTGCAGACTACCAGGTTTTAGCTGTGTCCTCACATGGTGGAAGGGGCTAGTGAGCTCTTTGGATTCTCTTTTATAGGAGTACTAATCCCATTCATGAGGGCTCCACCCTCATAACCTAAGCACATCCCAAAGGTCTCATCTCCTAATACTATCACATTGGGCGTTAGGACTTCAACATATGAATTTTGGGGAAACACAAACATTGAGACCATAGTGCAATTCATTGCACATTTTAGGCGTTCACTAATATTTATGAATGAATAAATGGATGAATGAGTAAGTGAGTGAAGATTAAATTCTGGTTGACACCTCCCTGGGCTTGTCCTTCCTCTCTCTTCTTTCTCCTTATAGTATATTGATGCAAGTCCTCCTAACTGCAGGATAGTTACTTCTTGAGCATCACATCTATGACATGTTTTTTCAGTAGTGATAAAGAATTACTTTTCTTCCCTTAGCAAGCATAGTTACAAGTTAATTGATAATTAATTTTCAAATGTTCATACGTATGTAAAATAATAAACCTCTGCATGCTTTCAACTCTTAGTGTAGCGCTGATAGGAAGCCAGGATATCAAGAAACTAAAAGCCTGGGACAGCCTCTCACTTGAGAGGCTTTAGGTGAGGGAAAGTGTCCTTGGGTGAAATTAGGGTGATTATAGAGTGTTTTAATGGAAGACATCAAGTGCTGATTGGGGTAGTTATCAGAACTACAAGTGCAGATGAAAGCAAATATTAGAAGGTGAATTGCACAAGAGAAAATTTCTACTCAGGTAGGAAACACTAGGCAAATTGATCCAACTCTCTTGGAGAGAGCCTTGCAGACTGTCTTGTAAAAGCTTCAGTCATCAGTATACTTATCTTGCCAGCCGTATTAGGATAAGTGCCTTATTTCTGGTTGTTCCTACCATCCAATTTGTATTCCTAACATAAATGTACAAATTTGAGTATATGAAATTTCTAAAAAGATTGTGGATATATGTGTTAGTCAACAAAATGTTATGCTTGTTTCTGAAATTCAGGCCTATTAGTAATGGCAGGATAAGATTAGCTCTTCTAACAGAGAATCAAAATACTAACGGCTTAAATGATTAAACAATTTTTAAAAAATGTAACAATATGTGTATTAGTGGCTCAGAGGTAGATTAGATCTTTCATAGTGTTGGGACCCAGATCTAGTTCCTGCTCTTCTGTCTCCAGGTGCTGCTGTAATCCACTACTACTTATAACCCATATTATAGCTCCTTGAGAAGGACACAAGGAGGAGGGGAAAGCATGCCCTAGAAAGTACACACATCACTTCTGCTCACATCCCATTGGTCAAAACTTAGTGGTACCCATAGCTGGCTCCAAGGGAGGATGAGAAATGCACTCATTATGATGAATGACCATGTGCTTGCTTAAAATGGGGGATACTATTACTATGAGAGACAAGGAAGAACAGATTTTGTGGGAAAACTAACAATCTCTACTATAGTAAGTAATTCTAATCTCATCGATTTTTTACAAACTTCTCAATCAACTTTTTTGCTGGAGTTGGTTTCCAGGGAAAATACTTTTTGGAATACTTTCTGCTTTTGCTTAAAGAAGGCAATGGTAAGTAAAAATATTGGTAACTAAAGTCAACATCAGAATGAGTGGAAATTCTTAAATGGAAAAAAATAATTAGCTAGGAATGAGTTAGCTAGCTAGTTAGTGAGTTAGCTAGCTAACTCATTCTAACTAAACAATTAGCTAGAAACAGAAGTCAACTGAGTTGTGTTTTTCTTGATGCAAACAAAATTTTGTGAATATAGACTACGTGTGCTAGAAGCTCCACATTCTTTTTGTTTCCTCTATGCATTCTGAGTGGCTTGTATTTTTCCTAGTTAATTCTTGCTCCTATCTGTGGCATCCACTGAATTAGGGAAAGAACCATCTCCTATCTCACTTATGGCACCTTGTTTACCATTGCTGAAATCTAGTTGCAAAACAGTCAATCTTCTTTGATTTCTCCCAAAGTCATCACTCACACAAAGCATTAATGTGGATTGTAGAATTTATGGAAGATTTTCTTTTGTAATGCTGGGCGTGTGTGTTCATGTTATCCATCCATATTGAAGACAACAAAATATTTATTATTAGTTTGTTTCTTAAAATGTCTCTTTAAAATTTCTGCCAGCTTAGTCTCAAGCCTGCCCTCTCTCTTTTCTTTCCCTTCTCTTCTCTGCTCTTTATCCCTCTTCTAAATTCCTATTTATTTCCTATCTAGAACAATTTAGCTTTTTCCTATTTCTTATTTTCCTTTCAGCTCTGCTCATATGAAAGTATTCTTTTAAGCATAGATGGTTTTCAGCTAATTTTTGGTACCAGATATTAAATATTGGTGTTTTTTTCTTTCTATATGTGATCTAACTATATACATTTCCTGGATCTGAACCATCTACTAAAAATATAGTGTGAGCCATATATTTACTTTAACATTTTCTAATATCTACACTAACAAAGTAAAAATAAACATTTATAATTAATATGACTAGTATATTTTATTTAACCAAATAAATCTAAAGTAATATAATTTCAAGATGTAATGAGTATAAAAATTATTGAGATATTTAATCTTATTTTTTATACAAAGTCTTTAAAATCTGGTGGGTATTTAAACCTCTAGCAAATCTCAATTTAGATGCTAAATTTTCACTGGATATGCTTGATCTCTATTTAGATTTCATAACATTTGTAGTTGAAAGATTAGATTTATATACTTAAGTCATTCTCAACATAAATAAGTTTTCCAATAATTGAACTGAACGCCAAAATATAATTTTCCTTAAATATTGACATCTGCCTTGATAAAACTTGTTCATCCTTTATAGGAAAGTTGATTTGACTTTGAAGCAAAAACATATCAGTGTTGGGACTTTAACTGTCCAAGTTAAGTAAATTCACAACTCTTGTGTCAATTGAGGATTATTAACATTGAATGCAAAGAGGCACTCCAAAATTGAGGGGCAATTCTAAATCTGACAATATGAACAAAGCCTTTTAAAATTTTTCTTGGGGCCTGCCTTGTGGCATAGTGGTTAAGTTTGCATGCTCTGCTTCCCACGGCCCATGGTTCACAGGTTTGGATCTCCTGGCATGGACCTATGCACTGCTCATCAAGCCATGCTGTGGCGGCATTCCATATACAAAGTGGAGGAGGACTGGCATGGATGTTAGCTCAGTGACAATCTTCCTCATGCAAAAAGAGGAAGATTGGAAACAGATGTTAGCTCAGGGCTGATCATCCTCACCAAAAAAAAAAAAAAATTTTCTTCTGTAGTTTCACAGCTAATTTACATTAGCACAGTCCATTCTGCGTATTGATTCATATTAGAAAAAATGTGTAAAATCAATATTATTGATTTATATTTTAAAAAGTCTTAATTTCAAAATATATTCTAGAACCTCTCTAATCAGCTCACAGATAAACTCTTCTTTCTTTGAAGGTTTAAATTTAGTTTGTTCATATGCAGTAGAGAACAATCCTAATTTATATTGCCATTTTTATCTTTGACTTTTGAACATTTGACGAGCACTTCCTTTCTTTCAAGAAAAGTTTGAATTTGAGTTAACAGTACAGTAAATCTTTTTAAAACTATTCTATTGCTCAACCAATGAGCGTTGGCAAAGAACTTAAGATCATTAAGTATACTGCCTTCTATTTCTTTGAAAAATTCCCAAAACTGGCTATGATTCACATATTTATGACACTTGTCATAGTCTACTTCAAAAACTGAAGCATAAATATTTTCAACATGTATCATACAGTGGAATGAAGCAATAAGGGAATCTCAATCTCTTGTTTTGAAATCTCAATAAATCAGGATTTTTGACTTAATATAGAGTACTATTTATAATGATAAAAGTTTTTTTTTTTCTTATCCAGCTGAAATCTTTCTTTGAAAGCTGTAAAGTATTCAAAGGCATGTATGCCCTGAGGTTGCTATTTTAGACTGCAAATTGACAACATTGCCTCATAAATTTGAAAGACCATTGAGACAAAACACACCCAAATATTTAATTAGGTAGTGTGTTTTATATTACATGACTCATCTAAAGCAAAAAAACTACTGGAAATTTTTCAAATTTTGAATCAACTGATCTTTGATATTTTTGGAAAGGTATACTATGGGAAATTGTTTGCTGGCTTAACTAAAGATCTTTCAATTTTTAAAAATTAAAATCTTTTCCTTGTGACTCACTGAATTTTTATATCTGAAATAATTTATTTTACCATCTCTTGATCTAAAAATGGTTTTTTGGGTGTGTGTAAGAATCTTAGCTGTTTTACAGCTGTCCAATAATACACTCTTAGATCTTGTTAAAAATAATTTATAAATTTTTTGGACATGTAGTATTTATTTTAGATGATTAATTTCTTCAGTTCTTTTTTGGCTATTAACATAAAATTTCTCATCATATTTATTATGTCCACTTAACATTGTTCTCTTTATTATCCCTAAGACTGTTTCTGCAAATCAAGCAACTTTTTTATTTTCTAATTTATTTTATTTATTCTCTTATTTTTTATTTTATTGAGGTCATATTGGCTTACAACATTGTGTACATTTCAGGTGTACATTATTGTATTTCAGTTTCTATATAGACTGCATCATGTTCACTACTGATAGATTAGTTTTTATCCATCACCATACATATGTATTCCTTTACCCCTTTCACCCACCCTCTACCCCCATCACCTCTGGTAACTACCAATCTGTTCTCCTTATCTATGTGTTTGTTTATTTATGTTACACACATGAGTGAAATCATGTGGTATTTGTCTTTCTCTGTCTGACTTATTTCACTTAGCATAATACCCTCAAAGTCCATCCATGTTGTCACAAATGGCATGATTTTGTCTTTTTTATGGCTGACTAGTATTCCATTGTGTGTGTGTGTGTCTGTGTGTGTGTGTGTGTGTATATATATATATATACACATACACCACATCTTTATCCTTTCAGCCATTGATGGACACTTGGGTTGCTTCCATCTCTTGGCTATTGTGAACAATGAATCAAGTAACTTTTTTATTTTGCTCTGCTGCAGCTAATTTTAATTGTCATATTTATATTTTTATTTAAGAAATAAATTAATTATAATTAAAATAATAATAAACATTTTAATTTAATTGCCAGTTACAATTTATACAGGTATCGCTGCTGTCTGCATAAAATATTCTTGCCGTCTGCATAAAATATTCAAATAAACACTTTGCAATGTTACATTGGTTCATAGAAAAAAGTCATTCAAACTAAATCAATCTATAGACATCGCCTAGACTGATGATAGGTTTATGTATAATACTAGAAATGATGAATGTTCCTAACATGTGCACTATAATATAACAATAACATCCTACACGATCCAACAGTTAAAGTGAAATGTAGCTCTACCAAAATAATAAAGTTGTGTCACACAAAAATATTTTACACTGCTTAAGGGCCAGCCCAGTGGTGCAATGGTTAAGTTTGCATGCTCCACTTCCATGGCCCGGGGTTCGCAGGTTCAGATCCCAGACACAGATATACACACGGCTCAACAAGCCATGTGTGGCACCCTCCCACAGATAAAGTAGAGGAATATGGGCATGGTTGTTAGCTCAGGGCTAATCTTCCTCAGCAAAAAAAGGAGGATTGGCAACAGATGTTAGCTCAGAGCCAATCTTCCTAACCAAAAAAAAAAAAAAGATTTTACACTTCTTAAGGTTTTAAATGTAAATAAATTTATATTAAATTAAATTAAAGGTTAAGTTCCCAGTCTCACTAGCCACATTCAAATATTGAACAGTCACATGTGGCTAGTGGCTACAGTATTGGATAGGACAGTTCTAAGTGCTACATTGACATTTCTTAATGTTTAATACTCAGTGATTTCTTACCTTTCTTAATTACAATATCTTTTAAAAGAATATATTTCTCTGGACTGTGTACTTTGTCATAAATATTGTCTTTTATGTTTTCTTCCTACCAAGCACATTGACTAGGCCTCAGTAAATATTATATGAATGAATAAATCAGTAAACCTACATTTTGGCATTGTTTTATATTCCTTCCAATGATAAACTTTTCCAATGTATTTAGAGCAACCTTTTTGAAGAAAGAAGAATAATTCATTTAATTCTTCATTATCTCTCATTTAGTATCAGTATGATTTAGATAACTTTACTTGATTCTTTCTTAAAATCTCTTATTATGAATATTTCAAACAATCACAAGAGTAGAGAGAAAAATATCAAAATCTCTTCCCTAAATCATCAGATTTAACTTACCAACATATAGCCAATCTGTATCCCCCAAACTCTCCCAACCCCACAACCACCACCACTGGATTACTTTAAAGGAAATCACTAACTCACTCATGTATCCTTCAGAAATACTTCAGTATGTTACTCTGAAAGACACACTTTGTTGAAACATAAACACAGTACCAATTTTATATCTACAAAATAAAAAAATAATATCATAAAATCCCTAGTCAATGCTCAAATTTCCTAAATTGTCTCATAAGGGAGTTATACAGCTAGTTTGTTCAAATCTGAAACTAGGCAAATCCTACACACATCAGTTAGTTCTCTTTTAATCTATAACAGTGTCTTTTACATCCATTTTATTTCTTGATATTTCTTGATGTTTTTGAAGAAAAAGGACCAATTTTCTTGCAGAATTATCCACATTCTTTATTTTTTGGGGGATATCTCTATGGTGACATTCAACATATCCATCTATCTCCTGCATTTTCTGTAAAATAGTGATCAAATCTAGAGACTAGGTCAGCTTTTTGGCCTTCTCTGCAACCATCAGCTTTCGTTTCAATTCTTTTCAATCATCTCAGCCATTATTACTCATTTAAATGCTTTCCAGATACCAGACTGTTGGTGCTATCGTTCTCCCATATTCTCCTACTCCTAGTGGGTTTATGCTTTTTTAATATCAATTCAGGAAAGTGTAGAAATAAATGCTTGTATCCAATTGCTATGTTTCCATTTTCTCTTTCAACTCAATATAATCTGCATTTTGGCCTCCTCTCTATCATAAATACTCTCTTTAAAGTTACCAATAACCTCCACTTTAGCAAATCCCACTGACAGTTTTCGTTACCACAATATTTCATATAAGACTTTATCCCCTCATGTTTTAGAGATGACGTTCTCCTGGTTCTTCTATTTCTGTATTCTTAGTTTTCTTTAATTTTTCATCATTCTTTCCTCCTCTTCTATTTGTCTCTCAAGAAGCCTCTATTTTCTTGTCTAGTCTTTTTATATTTTTATGGAGATCTTTTTATGTTTCTCTCAATTTAAGACTATCCACACTTGAATTCATTATTTTCTCACAGACACATATTCCTTCTTTTATGTAAACTCTATAGAAAAGGGAAATATGCTTTCCTTGTGCATAATTTTATTCCCAATCTTAGTAAGTGCCTGGCATGTGGTAAGCATATAATAAATGTTGTAGAATGACTTAATCAATGAGACTTAATCCCATTTGGTTTCAATTATTTTCAGTCATCTCAATCATTATTACTCATTTAAATGCTTTTCAGCCACCAAACGGTTGGATTTAATCCCATTTTAAAGGGAAATTTTGTTTTCTTAGGTCTCTAACTAGATATCTTCAATTTCCTTTTTTGGATTTTCTATCTCTGTCACTAGTTAAATGTTGTTCTCCAGGTTTCATTCTGGGCCTTCTGTTCATCTCACTCCAAACTCCCCTTCTGTTTTCTCTTAAACAGCCGTGACTGTGGCTACTGTGTTTATACTGGTGACTACTTATGTTTGCATCTCTAGTTCTAACTTTTACATAAAGCTCAAAATTCATATTTTCAATTTCCTCTTGTGTACTAGATTATAGAATCACTATCCACCTACCTGTCCAAAATAGACTCTCCCTTCATCTTCCCGTATTATTGAATCAGTCACTAAATCCTATGTTGTCCAATTTCAAATCCAGTTGCCTTTTAGGTTAAATACTACTATCTGATCAATATCCCTCTTTTTCCTTTTCTCATTGTAACACTGTCCTAATTGATCTTTCTCTCCCATTTTAGTCAACTCCCATATTCTCACACTGCTTAGAAAATTATCTTTTTAAAAATCAAACTCGACTCTATATCTCCCTTGAATAAAACCTTTTTTTTTTTTTTGGCTCCTGTTATCTACACACAGAAGGACCTCACAACCTATCTTTCTAGACTTATTTTTTAACTCCAGTCCTCCACCCTTAACTCTTTCCTCCTCCTTCTATAGTGAGCACTGGTGGGCTCTCTATTAACAAACGCAGTGGAATTATTTTATCTATTCCTGAACGAGCTACCCCCTTTAAGGCATTTCTGTATATTTTTTAAAGACATATATATATTTACCTCTTCCTGGAATACCTTTCTGCCTCATCTTCACCTGAGGAATCATTCAATGTCACTTTCAAGTGGATATTCGGAGGATATCTGTAGATTTTAACATATTTGAAAAACTATCTTCCTTTATTTGAAAAAGTTATTCTCTTCTGCAAAGCCTCTAGCTTTCAGGGGGGAGATGTATGGGAGGAAGGGGACAGTGCTAAACCACACATGATCAAGCAAGTCAGTCCTGCTACTTAGTAGAATGGCAAGTGTGGAGTCTGGCCAGGGTCAGACCTAGCTTAAAAGCAACTCAGCAGCTCAAGTTCTATTTCTGTTCTGATGCTTTCTTGCAAGCAGTCAGAAACATTCTGTGTTTCCTTAGCACTCTGTTCATAGTTCCATTAAAACACATATACATAGTTTTCTAGTCATTTGTTGACATGTCTACTGAAATATGAATTTCTTGTGGATAAATCCAGTTCATCTTCATATCCCTGGATATATAGTTTAGTCTAAACTCGTTTACTTTGAATGAATAAATTTGGAAGAAAAAAAGAGTGAGAGGCATGTTGAAGACTCATCAATAAAAAATATATTCTTTATGGCTCTCAAGTTTCTTGGATTATGTATTTCTAGAGGGTAGACTGCACTTGCCATGGCAAGAATTTTTAATAAAGGGTTTCTCTTAACAGAAGTCTTTTAAAGTATCAGAGTTTCTTACATCTGCAGATTGAGATTTCAGTTTATCTTGAACAGAGCTTCTTGTTTAGGAGCTTTTAAATAGCCTGATGTGTGATTAGCTCTTGGTGGACCCTTTTGTGACTTGAGCAAGGCCACAGCTCCTGTGGTCTCTGGTATGTAAAATTGCTAAGGAAGGAGGAGAAGAAGGATTTTGCCCATGAATCCTAGTTTCTGCTTGGAAGCAAACGAACACTACCTTCCCTTTCTTTCATTTACTATATAAGAATCCTTTTATTTAAAATTCTTGCCTTGGCAGGCACTGTGTAAAAAATATTGTAATCACCAGATCTTTTATTAAAAAGTATGGTATTGGCCCAAGTGCTACTCTCTACCTTCTAGAAATGTGTAATCCAAGAACTTGAGAGCTATCAAGGATAAGTTTTTCATTTCAGTGTTAGGGAGATTTACTTAGTGAACTACAGAGCTCCAACCAAGATTGATAGAGGCATGTTTAATAAGGTTCCTGGAATAACTTCATCTTAGGGAGGCAAGAAATCTAAGCTTGAGTCACCTGAGTTACTAAGGGCAAGTATAGGTTTCGCTGTGTGTGATTCTGCTAGTGTCTCTAAATCCAAATACTTGGCAAGAAATTTGCTTTGGGGAATACTAGCTGTATATGTGACTCTGAACTAAAACAGCTATAATTTGGAGCCCACGAGTTGCACCACATTAGGAGGCGTATGGGACTGGTATTATCCTCTGGACAAGTTTCCAAAGAACTTTATAGGATTCTGCTCCAACAATAACAGCAATAGTACCTTCACCAATCTCCAGATCCTTCTATTCTTGATGTCAGGAGATAGCTGACCTACCTTTGGACCGGATTAGCCCCTAGAATTCCTGGACAATTAAAGGTCAAGGGAAAATAAGCCTTGATGGGTACTGGTGAGATTCCTTCTAGTAAGTCAAGGGGAATTTGAATGATTAATTAAAGAATAAAGTGATGGCATATTTGTTCTCTGCAGTTGTGGTGAGGCTTATAGCAGTTAGAGTACTTTGCAGAAGTCCAATTGTGTGATATCTTTTAGTGAAATGCAGTTATGAGTACTTAAGTGAAAAATACTGTACACATGAAAGAAACTTTATAATACATTAGCGTGAATTTAGAATTTACATAATATCTATGAAAATATTATAGTAGCAGTTACTTTGAATGAAATTATTTTAAATAATTTGAATGAAGTAACCTTGCTAATATTATTACTCTGATCTTGTACAAGGGAACTATCCCAGGTATATATCTATCATAAACCATTTATCCAAGGCTATGATACAGATGTTCTTAAGTCTAAAATACAAATCATACGTATTTAGAGACAAAACATATTCCAACTAGGAAAAAAAGGCAAGACTTTTGTTGTCTTTCATGACCCATTTAATCCTATTGCTTTACATTTATTATGGATGTCTCTGAACAGTGCCAAAAACGACAGGTGAAAAGTGAAAGATTAAATCATTTTCAACCAACCACTTGCTTGTCCACACTGTGCCAAAAATAAACATGCCATTTAAAATTTTTTCTTCACCAAGTTGCATGATTTTTTCCCACTCTCATTTCTATTATTTTCTTTCTTTCTTCTTGCTTTCAATTTAGTTTGCTCTTCTTTTTTTAGTCTCTTAAGTGAAAATTTAGGTGATTTACTCTAATCTTTTTTTTTCCTAAGGTAGGTATTTAAAGTTATAGGTTTCCCTCTAAGCACTGCTTTCACTGCATTCTATAATTTCAACAACATACAAAAACATGCTTCCATATAGTTTCATTTCCCTCCCTCCTTTATACTGTTATTGTCATAAATTCTATCTTTATACATGATGTGTCCATCAACTTAGATTGATAAATATCACATTATTCCATTGTCTTTTAAATTAGATAGTAAAAAACAAAACAAAAAGAACAGGAGTTAAAAATAAAAAAATACATTTATTCTGTCCAAATTTAAACTGGTAAATTTATACATATTTACCTATGTGATTATCTTTACCAATGCTCTTTATTTCCTCATGTGGATTCAAGTTACCGTCTATTGTCATTCATTTCAGCCTGACGGACTTCCTTCAGAATTTCTTGTAAGGCAAGTCTACTAGTGACAAAAATATTAGTTTTTATTTATCTGGGAATTTCTTAATTTCACCTACATTTTTGAAGGATAGTTTTGCCAGAAATAGAATTCTCAGTTGACAGTTTATTTCAGCACTTTGAATCACCCCACTGCCTTCTAGCCTTCATGGTTTCTTATGTGAAATCAGCTGTTATTCTCATTGAGGATCCCTTGTATGTAATGAGTCACTTCTTTTTTGTTGCTTTCAAGATTCTCTCTTTGAATTTAGCAATTTGATTATGATGTGTTTTAGTGTGTATCTTTGAGTTTATCCTACTTGGAAGTGTTATGCTTCTTCGACGTGGAGTTCATAACTTTCAACAAATTTGGGAAAATTTTGATTGTTATTTCTTCAAATATTCTCTTCCCTTTCTCTCACCTCTCCTGCTGAGACTTCCATATGCATATGCTTCTATGTTTTATGATGTCCTACAGGTCTCTGAGGCTTGGTTGATTTTTCTTACTTCTTTTTTCTTTTTGTTCCTCAACTGACCTGTCTTCAAGTTCACTGGTTCTTTCTTCTGCCTGCTCAAATTTGATGTTGAAATGCTCTAGTGAATTTTTTATTTCAGCTCCATATATCTGATTAATACTTTTCAGCCCCATAATTTCTATTTGGTTCCCCTTTATAATTTCTATATCTTTATATTCTCATATTGTCTTTAGTTATTTAGACATGATTTCCTTTAGCTTTTTGAACATATTTAAAATAGCTGATCTAAAGACTTTGTCTAAGTCCAATATCTGTGCTTTCTTGGAGACAGTTTCTATTTTGATTATTTTTCTGGGAATGGGCCATACTTTTTTATTTTTTTGCATATCTCATAATTTTTTATTGAAAACTAGATATTTCAAATAATATAATGTGGCAACTCTGGAAAGTAGATCCTCCCCCTTCCTCAGGGTTGTCATAGTTATTGTTTATTATAGTTGTTCTTATTTGTTTAGTGACTTTTCTAAACAAATTAAAGTCTGTAGTCTGTATCTTTGTCATATATGGCTACCGAAGTCTTCACTCAGTCTGCTTGTCCGTCAGCTGATGATTTAATAGATATTTTTTTAAATTCTTGGAACCAGTAATTCTCAAAGTCTTTGCTGCAGAGCTACGTGTGTGTTGGGACATGCCTTTAACACTGAGGCAGGCAGTTTACAACTTTGCCTTAGCCTTTGCTTTCTGTTTTCAGCACCTCAAGGAGGCGAGAGGGCCTTCTCAGTTCTTTCCTGAGCAAATACACCACTGTGCAGAGCTCTGGGAATGCACATGGCTTTCGACATTCCCAGGAATAAGAAAGAGCTTTTGCAAGCCCCTACAGATACCTTATCTCTTAGCTTTTTTTTCTAAGCTTTGATCAGTCTATTTTTTGCCTCAACTCATCCATCACCTCAGGTAGCCACAATGTTAAAACACTTGACCAGGTTCCCCTCTGCCTTATTCCACCCACCAGGGAGAAGTGTTTAGCACTAGGTGAGTCTGTGTGAGCTCAAATAAAGACAAACTTTTAGAGTGGGGTCTTGCAAGTAACCATCAGACAGATCAAATAGTGGTAGTTCTTTGGGAATGAGATCCATTCTTTTCCCTATAGTACTGGCAACACAAGTTGTTATTTTCAAATCTTCCACTGATCTGGGGAATGGGAGATGGACTAGAGTAAGTTAAAACACTACAGAGCTTGCGCTTCTTAGTGATAGGCATTTTTCTTGATTAAATGTTCCCCAGGTTGCTGCATGCCTGTGATTAATTTGAAGAATTTTTAAAAAGTTGATTCTGACCATTTCTTCCAGTTTTATTTTTATTGATTTTGCGGAGGGACAGACTTGCAAAGGTCTTTAATCTGCCATTTTCACTGAAGTCACCATGAATGATTTTTTTTAAATTATATTGATATAGAGCTCAGGTAGACATATAAAAGGAGGTTTTAATAACTCAGTCTCCAACTTAAAATAATTATATCTTTATCGAACACTTATGTAATGGGTAATGTGCTAGGGGATTAAATGTGTTATTGGATTTAATCTTTTTAATACCTGAAACTGGTTGGTACCATTACTCACTCCCGTTTTACAGATGAGAAAACTGAGAGACAGAGAAACAGATGGTGAATTAATTTGCTGAGGAGACAAACCTAGCAGACTAACTCAAGATCTATTGCTGATATTAAATATGATGTCAGGTTATCTCTAAGAAATTCAAGTTTGTGATGACTGAAGGTCCTTAACAGGATAAATAACTTCCTGTTATGATTGTTGTTGGGAGCATTTTTGCATCACATGAACAGTAGGTTCGGAAGATCTTGAGCATGTACTATGCAAAACACCTTACAAATAATGTCATTTTAGACCTCAAAACAACTTTATGAGATATTTCTAGTATTCATATTTTTCTAATGGGAAAGATGACACTTAGAAAGTTTAAATAACTTGTCCAAAATCAGTGCCATAGAAGAAATTTAATCCAGAACTGATTAACTAAAAAATCTCATTCTCTTCATCTCAAATCACTGGCCTTAGTGATGTATTTGGGAGCTGAAAACTATTAGCTTATTCTCTCACATAGTAACCCATTACTTTCCTGGAAACAACTGATGGAAAAGAATGTATGAAAATTTTGATCTTATATTAATATTAACATTCATTTAGCATCCACTGCATACCACATTCTCGCCATGCATTATCTTTAATCTTCATTTCAATCCAGTAAGGTAGGTATCTTGATTCCTCTTTTTATATAAAAACTAAAGTTGAGAAAATATAAGTATTGCCAAAATCACACAGTTAGTAAACGGCTGAGCTGAAAATCAATTGCAGGCTTATCTGATTCCAGAGCGCAAGCTTTTCCCATTGTGCACAGCTGCTTAGTACTTTGTACAAAAAGTACTTGGAAGATATTGTGGGTGATAAATGGGCATCAGTCGCATACAATGGCAAGGCACCATACTCCTGTTAAGACTTAATTGAATGGCCATCCAATTTTTTGAGAATAATTGCTCTCTGTTTTGGAAGCTCTACATGAAGTTCAAACTTAACACAAATGGAAATGTATATCCCACTGAGAATACTTCTCTCAGACAATGAAAAGTACTCAGATATATCCAAAATGTACCAATCAATTCTTCTCTTTTAGAACCTAAAGAAAAGCAGAATTAAAAAAACATTTTCTTCATGGATCTGCCGGTACAATGCCAATCCTCAAAAATGAAACTGGTTCTCAATAATGTGTTCTATTATAATGCCTTCGCTCTAATATTCTGCTAGGTTTTTGGGATACAGAATGGAAAATCCAGTCCCCAACCTCAAGGAGTTCCCATTATTTATCCATATACATAAAACATTGCATCATTGCTGTAAAACAGAGTCACAAATTCTCGTTATGGAGAAAAGGATAGGCTGGTAGTTTTCCTTCGCTTTTCTCCAATGAGCCACACCCATGGCTTTAAATCTCAGCTATATTTATGCAACAGAATGGAGAGATGAAAAACTGATCCATGGGTTCATGAGAATTCAGTGTATTATCATAATGATAGCTACCATTTAATGGGTACTTACTGTGTGTAAGACGCTATCTTAGTTTTACCTGTATTACCACCTCCTGCTATGGAGGTATCAGCAATATCCTTGCTTTTTAAATTAGAAAATTAAAGCCAGAATGAGTTAAGCAACATACATAAGATCATACAGCACATGGACATTAGGGATGGGATTTGAACTCGAGAATTTTAGCACCAGGGCCCTCTTTGTACCACTGCATTGTGTAGACTGACAGACAAAGCCAATGGGGGAAATATGCATTGTTCAATTAAATGATGGTGCATTTAGCATCAACAAAGTATAACTCCAATATGTTCAAGGACATAATTAAAATAAGTTACAAAATGGGACATACTTGGAAAAGTATTTGAAACCTATGTGATGGAAAAAAATTGATATCTTTAACATGAAAGTTATTTAAAATCAATAATAAAATGATAGACACATTACATATTAAAATAGACTTAGATAAGAAACAAAAGAAAAGTTGTAAGTGGCCAATTAGCTCAAGGCAATAGGTTTAGATCCTCTGGTAGCTAAAAGAATGCAACTCAAAGTCTCAATAAAATGCCAGTTTAACCTACACAGTTAGCAAAGGTTAAAATTTCTAAAAAATGATTTGCAATTTTAGAGAGTACATGGGGAAAATGACATGTTCACACATATACAATAGTTTTAATAAGCTTTTGCAAAGAATGACACAGGAAACAAAAATGTGACAAGCAGAAATAAAATTGTCTACATTAAATGAAAATATATAATGTCAACATGACTAAGGATATAATTAAAACAAATTACAAAAGTAGATATATGATTGCAACCAAGAGTCTGAAGCAAGCCTTGAAGATACATAGATTCTTCCCCCAAAGACTTATGGAATATATTCTCTAAGACCTTAGGTGTGCTTTTAATGACTGCATGTTTCCAACTCAAAAATTCATGCGTATAAAATTTTTTCATGAAATGTGGCACTCTATCCTATAAGTTTTAAAATGTCAGGTTTACATGAAATGTAAGTAACCTGGCTCCTGAGACTGGTTCTATATTACACTGGTTAGTTATACAGAATGAGAGTGAAGGGACATAGAAAAATTTTGAAGCTAAAAAGTGTATGTTGTCACATTTTTTTAAATGTTATTTTATGATAGAAGCAGTAATTACATTTCTATTTTAAGATGAAAGCCTAATTGAATCCTTAATATGATTTAGAAGGAAAAGAAACTTCTTAAATGTACATGAAATCATTCAAATGTACTACCTGCAGGTGCAAACGTTATTTAGAAAGAGCTATAATATTTTCTCTGTGCAGATATTAAATCCCCTAATTTGCAGGTATTTTTTTTGTCACAGGAGTAGAGCACTTATATACTTTCCTAAAGTGCTTTAATGCATGTTTTCCCATTTGACTGTCAGAATTATGTAAAGAAAGCAAATGTAATCACCCCTATTTTAAATACCAGGAAACTGAGGCATAGTGATTTTAAAGTCTGTATATAAGTCTCATAGGATGTTGGTGACAGAATATCACAAACTGTTCTGTTGTTTCTTTTTTTTTTCTGGTCTGATTGTCTTGTTTGCTTTTTCTTCAAGGGTCGTTGAAGCACAGGTTGGGGAAGGCACTCTTTATTCATTTGTACATTGATTTCATAAGTAACACATTTAAAATTCTATTGAACCAACTTAACCTCTCATTTCCTTTTATACTTTCTTGACAAAGTTGCTTCTCTGGATAAGTGTTTGTCATTACATATCTTCCCCCAGCCCTGAATTTGGAGGAAAAAATAAAACTTACTGTATATCTTTTAGCACAGCATTGTTCAATAGGAATGTAATGTGAACCCCCTATGTAATTTAAATTTTCTAGTAGCCACATTTTAAAAAATTAAAAGAAATAGGTAAAACTAATTTTATTATATTTTATTTAACCTGTTAAAAACAAAAATTCAACTGAGTAAATTTTAAAGATCATGTTGGCTTTATTTGATGATTTTTGAATTGGGCAGCCTCCAAAGAGCTGTACAAAATGAAAGCCTTTTATAAAGAGAAGGGGGTAAGAAAAGGAAGTTACTAGCAAAGAGTGGATTGTTTGTGGCAAGGTCATCTTCCCCTGGCGGGGTGGCAGGAGTCTATCAGGCAGATCCCCTCACTAGTGCTGACCATGTAATTCCAGATTGACTGGTTTATGATACCACTCCTGGGAAAGATGGAAACTGTAAGTAAGTTAGATATTAAGTCCTGGTCTGGTGACATAGGCTTAGCACAAGTGACCCCATTTTGGTCCCATTGTCTCTTTTATTGACAATTTCTCTCTTTTCATCAGACTCTCTGCCTGAGAAATGTGACCAAAATTTAAGGGATCAGTGCCACTCCCAGCT